>NC_133652.1:295120835-295303166 GCF_009905375.1 Apium graveolens | reverse complement strand
CAACTTCTCAGAAGATTCTGCAATTGGGGGTTCTAGGCTTCTCAAGAGGCTTAGACGTATGACGGTTCCTGCAACTCCCAAGGAATCCAAATCAACAAGGAAGTACAAGAAACAGAGGGCACAGAGGCCAGTTTCAGATGATGAGGAGGAAGCAGCTAAGGAAGGGGATCAGGAATCTCTGATCTCACAAGACAAGGAATTTGCTCCAGTCACTTCTTCTCCATCAACTCCATCTCAGGAACCTGTATCTGACAAGGCTAATTCACCTTCTATATCTCTTGTTGATCCAGGCACAAGTGCTGAAATTGATATTCAGAACTTGGTTGTGCCTGAAATACTTTTCTTAGAAGCTCCAACAGCAAATAATCCTTCCACAACACCTGTTACTGATGCTGTTCAAACTCCTGAGTTATCACTAACACCTTCTCTGCATCAAGATGATGATCAGATTTTAGGTGAGCATCAGGATATGGCTGTTGATCAGAACTTAGTATCAGATCAGCAATTAGAGGATGTTGAAGCCTCCATTGCTACTCATACAGTTGTCTTATCAGAAGATACTGATTCTTTAAGTTCTGATGCTGCAAATGTTGGAGATACTGGTGAAGCTGCTACAACTGTAGATGCTGATGAAGCAGGTCCTTCAGGACATACTCCTCCACTGACTCTTCCTAAGTCTGAACTGCTAAAGGAGTTTGTTATCAGGGATGCACCAGTACCTTGGAGTGAAACTCCTGCAGGTCAGGAGTGGACTAAGGAATGGAACTCAGTTTCATGTGTTCCAAATGCTTTACATCTTGCTGAGCACTTGACTAAAGCTGATGAAATGTTACATTCTGCTGATTTTAAAATCCAGCTTAGAGTCACTGCATTGAGTACTAAACATCTACAAGGTCTTCATTCCAACACTCATGCAGAGCTACACAAGATTCAGGAGAACTTTATTAAACAGGAACAAGTTTGGAAACTTGATAAGAAAAAGTTCTTCCAACCTACCATTGACAGGGTTGCTTATATTGAGAAAACTCAAGAGAAGCAACAAGCTCAGATTGATCAAATTCTGACAAATCAAGCTTCTCAGCAATAGCAACTTACTGAAATCCAGACCTCAGTGGAACTACTTATCTCTCTTTTATTACCTGCTGATGCCAAAAAGGGGGAGAAGGTAATTAAGTCCAAATGCAAAACCAACAAGTCACTGCAAGGAAAGGATGATGGAAAAGATGACCAAGGAAACTCTGGAATGGGTAGTGGTCATAGTCAAGGTAGAAGGTTTACATCAAGACAAGCTAGTCACAGAACAAGTTCTGATACTGGGAAAAGAATAAGTTCTGCTGCTGGTAAAAGGATAAGTTCTGATGAACTTCTAGATCTTGATGAGGAAATGTCAAGACAGTTATTTCTTCAAGAAAATCCAGGGATGGACTTGGAAAGTTTAAAGGAAGAAGAAGCCAGACTTAAATCAGAGAAAGTCACATCTAAATCTGAAGCTTCTGGTAAAAAGTTACTTCCAAAACCTAAAGGCATTGTGATCAAAGAAAGGATACATACTGAAGAAACTTTGGCTAGATCACAACCACAGATAGATCCAAGATCCAAGGGTAAAGAAAAGGTTGGTGAACCTATCAAGCCTTATGTACCTCCTGATGAAGAAGAAATTACTGATGGAAAAGATAATCTTGCTCTGACTTCAAGAAAAGTTCTTAAAACAACCTCTGACATGGCTCAAGTTGTTCAGAGTCAAGAAATTGTAAGTTCTGATATTCAGAAGAAGCAAGTAACCTCTGACAGTGCTCAAGTTAACTTGATATCAGAAAATAAATCTAAAACACTCCTACCAGGATTCACTAAAGCAAAACAGTCTCAATCTTTGAAGACTACTTCAAGTGGTTTTGAAGCAAGAGTAGTTACTGGAAAGGAAGCTAGAGATAAAACTGGATTGGGAAGTGCTGATGAAAGAAGAGTACACAACACTACCGATGATCCAACTTCCTTGAGTGAACCAGGTATTGGAGCAACTCCTGAGAGATTGAATCAACTAGAATCTGTACAGATGGTTTACCATACCTACTTGAAAGAATACATCATGTTGTATTTCATGACAGATGGTAGGGTTTATCATATAGACAAAATGCCATTCCATTGAAGTATTTTGAAGAATTGGAGCATGTATTATTCTTACTTCAAGTGGATGACAGAATAACAGAGACTGCTGCAAACTACTTAAAGGAACAGATTCAGAGACAGAAAAGACTTTATTCTGTTAAGTCTGACAGCAGATATGTTCCAAAGTACAGAAATCACAATGGTGATATTGTTGATATGAAGCCTAATACTGCACAGATCAGAACATATCTTGGTATTAAGGGGCTTGAATTCAATCTAGAGTCTAACAAAGCTTATGTCATAAGACTAGATCGGGAGTTGAGAAAAGCAAAGATTAATGATCTCAGAGCTGCAATATTTCAAACTGGTGAAGATACTGCAGAGCTTAAAGATGTCAAACGGAGAATGATTGATGAACTCAGATATGCTGAGAAATGTTTGTTGAAGAATTATCTCAGAACAACTCCTGACATCAGAGAGATCAGAAAATGATGAAGCCAAGTCGAAGATCTACAACTGCTTAAATTCTGATATTTATACAGATTGAAGTTGTTATCAGAAGTTGAATTGGTAAAAACTTTAAGGACTATAAGTTGTAGTTATCTTGTCTATTTCTCATGCATTTGTACTTAATGTTTTTGACATCATCAAATATCTGTTAAACTTGTATATTTTGTTAATTTACAAGTTGGGGGAGATTGTTAGATATATTTGATAATGTCATGGCTAATATGTTTTATGTTTAGATTTCAGATCTTATTTGAACAGAACAAATCAGTACTTAACTGATCAGTACTTATACTGGAAGTCAGAACTTAAGGGATATCAGTACTTATGTTATCAGGAGATAGATATCAGAACTTAAGTGCTGAAGGACGATCAGATAAGGACAGTAGCTGATTAAAGTTAAGAAGATCAAGATAAACATAAGAAGAGATATGCATGAAGAAGGAATTCCGTGAAGAATGGAATACTTGGAATAGAAGATATCTGATTGATATATTTTAGGAAGCAGAATTATATTCCATATCAATTAGCGATTATCTTGTAACTGTGTAGTATATAAACACAGACATAGGGTTTACACTATAAGCGTTATCATTATCGAGAATATTATTTATTATAGCCCTAGCAGCTCTCGTGATATTTTGTTCATCACTGAGAGATAACAGTTCCAGATTGTAACAGAGTTTATTGGTTAAATAAAGTTTGTTTTCTGTTACATAAGTTCTTGAAGTTTGATTTGATTGTAATAAACACTGTATTCACCCCCTCTACAGTGAAAGTGTGACCTAACAGGTTTTTATTTGGGTTTTTTTGGGGCAAATAGGGTTTATAATAGTATATTTATAGGCAAAATTTTCAGCTGAAAATTTTCCCATAAAAATTATTATTAACCCTTTAATTGATTGTTCTTATTAACCAATTAACTAATAATTAAAACACCTTTTAATCATTAACCCCTTTTCTAAACACTTTAGAAAAATAATTCTCTCACTTGATTTAATTTCCAAAATTAAATTCTTGATTAATAATATTAAGAACTTTTCTTAATTAATTTATAATTAATTAAATATCATTTAATCAATTATTAAATTTGCTAATTAATTATTTATTTCACAAATAAATAATTACCAGCCATTATTAATTAATTCATCCACCATTAAATCATTCTCTTTTATGGTGTGACCCTGTAGGTTCAATATTAAGCCGTAGTAGAAATAAATAATAATAAAACTATTTTATCATTATTTATATAAATTCTCTAATTCATTAAATATGATTAATTAATAAATTAATCATATTTATTCTACATCGTGAGGGATACTTCTCAGCATATCGCGACTATCCGGATAATACGAATTCACTGCTTAGAATACCAAGAACCTATTCAGTGAATAGTTACCGTACAATTAATTCCTTCTACCCTGCAATGTCATGATTAAATACAAGGCATGGAACTCGTGTCAAGCCTATCTTATTTAATCATATGCTTTCCCATTTACTATGCTTAGTTCTAATTAATGTGAATTAGAAACTCCTTTCTAATTTCATTCACTCTGTTTAGAGATTCCTGAACTAGCATAAGTGGATCAGCATTGAACATTCTCTTCCTTCACTGGAAGGGGTAGATCCTTTATTGATCATACACTATCTTCGTGTACAAATTCCTACACCCAGTAGAGCCCTTATTATTGTCCCTAGAGACTAAGAACTAAACCAAAGTATAGTTCAGTGTACACAAGATGACTATGATGACCTCAAGTCTAAGGATACTTGTACAACTATCACTATGTGAATATCTGCTGAGACGTGAGAGAACTTCATCAGTTGTTCAGCTATGTGAGTCATGTTCAGTGAACTTATTTTATAATAAGCACCTACATACTAGCTATAGTGTCACCACACAAATGTCTATGAGAACAGACATCCTTCATAATGAAGCAAGCATAGCATGTACCAATCTTTGCGGATTACTAATTACCAGTTAGTAATCCTACGACCAGGAAATATTTAAGTTCAGAGTTATCATCTTTTAGCTCTCATTATTATGATCTCATCATAATCCATAAAAAGCTTTACTCTAAACTATGGTATATCTTATTTAAACACTTAAAGAGATAAAGCCCGTAATAAAATCAAAATAAGTTTTTTATTAATATCAATAAAATCAAAATAGATTACATAAAAGTTATTCCTAAATCATCATACATGATTGGACTTAGGACACATCTCTTTCACTAAGTACATGTGGAAAGAGGCTCTGAATACGGCTTGCCATATTTTACAAAGGGTCCCTCTGAAATATATTGATAAGACACCCTATTAATTATGGAGAAATTATAAGACAATTTTGAGTTGTCTTTGAGTCTGGGGGTGCCTTGCTAAGGTGATTGTCCCTGAACACAAGAGGAAAAAACTAGGTCCAAAAACTATTGATTGAATCTTTCTAGGAAATCTTGAAACAACATCTACTATAAGATTTTTAGTATTAAAATTTGACATAGATAGTATTGTGGAGAATACGATAGTTGAGTTTCGTGATACTTCGAGAAAGTGTTCCCTATGAAGATTGGTGTACTTTAGGGTAAATCTGAAGATGATCTAACTCACACATGGAGTTCTATTCCTGATCATGTGGAAAAGATGACAAATATGGGGGCAGATCCTGGTAGTATTTCTACTCCTAATGAAGTAGATGAACCTAGAAGGAGTAAGCGTGTAAAGGTATTCATGGACTTTGGAAGTGACTTTATCTCTTACAATATCAAGGATGAACCTTTAACTTTCCGTCAAACCTTGGATTCTTTGGAGTCAAGGCATTGGAAAAGTGCCATGAAGGATGAAATAGAATCAATTATTTCTAATGGAAGATGGGAGTTAGTTGATCTCCCTCCTAAGTGTTCTACTATATGATGCAAGTGGATTTTCAAGAGGAATCTAAACCGTGATGGCTTAATAGATAAGTACAAGGCTAGGCCGGTAGTTAAGGGCTTTAGGAAAAGAGAAGGCATTAACTATTTTGATACATAATTTCCTATTGCTCGAATCATAATAATTAGAATGCTTATTGCATTGGCTTCCGTACATGGTCTTATCATCCATCAAATTGATTTAAAGACAACTTTTATTCATGGTGACGTTGAATAAGAGATTTATATAGATCAACCTGAAGGATTTGTTACTTCTGGTAACGATAGTAAAGTATGTAGGCTAGTCAAGTCCATATTTGGCCTTAAAAAGCTCCTATAGACTGGCATAAAAAGTTTAATAAAACTATTTAAACTTCTTATTTATAGTTAATGAAAGTGACAAATATTACGCCTACTATAAGGTTAGAGGAAATGAATTTGTGCATGTATGTAATGATATTTTGTTATTTCGAACCAATATTAAGATTATTAATGAGACAGAGAGTTTCTTGAAGTGGCACTTTGAAATGAAGGATATGGGTGAGGCTAGTGCGATTCTTGGGATCATGTTGATATAGTCAACTGATGGAATAACGTTGTCACATTCTCATTATATAGAGAAATCTATACTTAAGAAGTACGGTTATTCAAATTATAAAATCACTAGTACACCATATGATTCAAAAGCTGCACTTCTCAAGAATAGATCAGGAATTTCCGTATCTCAGTTAAGGTATTCTCAGATTATTGGAAGTTTGCAATATCTTGATAATGTGAATAGAAGAGATATTTCTTATTTCGTGTCTAAGTTAGCTAGATATACAAGTTGTCCAAATAAGACTCATTGGGAGGCAGTAGATAGAGTTCTTAGATATCTCAAGGAAATTATTTCCCTTGGTTTGTATTACCGAATATTTTCTCTCAAGCCAGCAAAACTCTATATCTTCGAATTCAGATCGATCTTTACATACCCAACCCAGATTGGGGGACAAGAAAGCAACACATATTTCTCTCAAGCTAACACACCATCTTATCATTGAATCCAAAATGGTATCTATATACCTAACCCGGATTGGGGGAAAGAAAGCAACAATTCTTTCTCTAATGCCAACACTACTCTCTATCTTTAAATCCAAATTGGTCTCTACATACCCAAACTAGATTGGGGGGTAAAAAATAGTAATTTTTTTCTCTCAAGCCAGCACAACCCTCCACCTTTAAATTCGAATTGGTCTCTATATACCGAACCCAAATTGGGGGGAAAGAAAATAACAAATTTTTCTCAAGCAAACAAAGAAGTTCCGCAAATTTTACTATACTCCCTCATCTACAAAATTTCCATAAGGGAGTGGAGGAGAATGATAGAATATTAACATCCTGTCTAGGATTTAACCCCCCTCTAGGGTGAGACGGGCTCATAAGAGGAGCCAGATTCTAACAGTCTCCCAGCTAGGGCTCTACCCTGCTCTAGGGTGAGCCGGACTTAAGGGAAGAGTCAGGGTCCGGCCCAACCCGGGAACAAGCCAATACTACAGCACATTATGGAGGTATAAGTGGGACACAATTCTAGGCACGTGAATGATAACTATCTATAACCAACAATTAAGACAATCAAGAAATTTGTCAACACACCCTTGGAACATTCTAAGGCATTCCTTACCTAGACACGTGTAAGAAATCCATTAAAACTAGACATCCTACGCCCCAACAACGAACGACCTTGATTGAAAGGCACCAACCCATAAACTCTATCCTTGGGCTATAAATACCCAAGGAGAAAGGATTTAGGGGTTACACTCACTTACACACACTCATATACACACAGAGCCACCTTATATTTTTATGTTCATCATTCAAAAATAAGTTCTAACTCTCACGCTGGAGGCGCCGCGGGGTCAAATCCCCTCTTCGGTGTTGTTTTGCAGATACCCTACGGCAGCTACACTGCAAGAGGGGTCCCGGCGCGGCGTCGAAAGTACTTGTCCATGGACTGGAGTTATCATTAATTAATACTATGTTCATGTTAATTAATATGCAGTTGATATAAATAACTATGTACTGTACATGCGCAATGATATTATTCATATAACATAACGCCTTTAAAAATAGGCCTTTAAAAATACTTAAATAGGTTTTCATATATTAATAAAAGCTATTATTCCTACTTGTTTTATATTTTAATTTATGTCAATTATGTAGTGTTTTCAACTTTTTCCAAAATATACTTTGACACAACAAAAACCGACCTAAGCCAATATGTGGATTCTTATATTCTTCCATTTACCTTTACAAGTGACTAAATTGAAAGACTGCTATTTTGCGGGGTCGGTTGAGCTATATATATATATATATGTACCATACAAAAAACTGTTTATCTAAAAATTAAAAATTCATAAACGAATTAAAGTTGAAACATCCCAAGTACACACCAATGAGTTTTCTTGGGTGAAATTTTTCTTGAATTTGCTTCAAATTTTTCAAAGGTGAAGTTGAAAATTTCTAACTGGTTGTGATGATATTTTTATAAGAGTTCAATAACACTTTGCACTACTTTTGAATATTTAGTTTTCTTGATTAAATCTTAAACTTTTATACCCTCAACTTTAAATTTTGTTTCATATCGCACAACTTTTAATAATTTTTATTAAAAATAACTGTTAATATTAACATTTACATGGATACAATTGAAATATTATTTTTCAGTTTATATAATTAAAAAGTGCACCCTTGTATTTATAATATTGTGACAAATTATACCTGGATTTTAACTTTAATTCAGTTTAAAAACTATATAAATTTTTACTATAATAATAGCTAACAATTTTTTCACTTGAAAAAAACAAGATATAAATATTTCCTATTAAATTTGAAGCGAAATCACAATTAGTCTTTTATTCAAATTTATTTATTTTAAATATTGTGCATATAACTTAAAATTATATATATATATGATAATAATATAAAAAGATATCTATTTAAATTATTCTTTATGATTAAATCTTTATAGTTTATAATTTTTTAGTCTTATTTTAATATTATATACATATATAATAATATTAATTTTCCCTTAAAACTACAAGTTTCCTAATTTTTCATACTTTTTTAGTGTTAATAAATATATTAATTGATTCACGTTCTCATGTTTATTTTTAAAAATAAATTACATAAAAAATAATATTATATTTTGTTGATATTTGGGTTTAAGATTTGAATCAATTTTTATCGAATTTGGTTTTGGTTTGGATCAGTTTTTATAGCATTAATCTTGGGTTTCAGTTTCAAAAATTTTAAAATAATACTCAACCCTACACAGTTTTCCCATTATATGTTTTTTTTCTACTTTAGTTTATAGTCTATATTTTTATAGTTTTAAAGATTTATGAAAATTTATTATAAACTATAAATTATAAAATTATATGGTGCATATCGTTAAAATTAAAAATATGGGGTGTATATTGTTGTTATATAAACTTAAAAAAAATTCCAACTCTTTTCATGTGAGTAAAGGTTGTTTTGGATGAAGATTATTCAAAGAGTCCAATATGAAGTGAAGTTCAAAGGTAAGGAAGGCTTTTTTCAAAATTAAAGTTTAATATCAAACCAAAAAAACTGAATATTTGTAAGGAATGTAAAATGTAATATACTCCTTTAATAATCTATGCTATTATATTAAAAATAAAAAAATGAAAATTTGGTTGTAGTCGGTGTCACTGTAATTATACAAATATTTGAAATAAAACACTCTCATAAATATATTACTATTCAAGATATAATTATATAAATACAAATAAAATTGTAATATGTCTAATGGTTTTGATTTAAATAAAATAATATATAATATTAAATAAAATTATACTCTTGATCCAATCCTAAATAAAAAATAAAAATTAATTACGTCCCATTAGCTGGATTTACATCGTTGGATTAAAATAAAATAATAAAGACAAACTAAAAATTTGAAAGCGAATTCGTTTGACAAATATAATGTCATCAAACTAAAATAAAATTATACATATTATCAATTCAGACTAAAACATAATAATATTCATTTCGGGCAAAAATAAAATTAAACAAAAAACTAAATATAATTAGCTGAATTTGGTTGAAACTAAAATGAAGATTTTCTATCTCAAGATAAAATAATATAATAAATAATACCAATTTAGCTAAAAAATATTTTATCGAACCGGGCTACAACATTATGCAGTGGTTGATATAATATTATCGGAATAAAATAAAATATAAATCTATTCGGCTTAAAAAAATAATATTGTATTAGAGCTAAAATAAAATTAAAAATAAATTAAATATAATTAGATGGTTGATATAAAACGTCTAAGCTAAAATAAAATAATGTATATTATTGATTTACGCTAAAACTAAAATTATTTCGAACTAAAATTAATTTTTATATTATTGATACGTGTTAAAATAAAATTAAATTATACTCTTTGTTATGTATAATGTCCGCTTAACGTTGGGGGATCGGATAACTGAATCCAATACAATAACCGAAAATATTAAAAGTTTGCTTGCATATTTGGGTCTAAAATGTTTGAATTTATATAATTACGGTTTTTTTTCAATTTCAAAAATATCCTAAAATATTTTAATGAAATGAAAATATATATGATTTTTTAGTTAGTATAATTGCGTCAAACTAAAATAAATTAATACATGCTATTCACGGGCGCTAAAATAATTATACAATTGATTCATGATAAATCAAAATAAAACAAAAAATAACTCTACCATCTAAAATAAAATATTTTGTACTTTTATTCAGGTTAACAAATTTTTATTATTATTGATACATAACTTTTTATCTCATCCAGGTTTAAACAAATTAAACCAAAATAAATTTGAATATAATTAGTTAGGTCTGTATATCAAAGTAAATATAATTCGTTCACTAATGTGAGCTAAAATTTATCTTTTAATTCAAACATAATTAATTTTTGTAAACACACCCATGAATATCAACAAAACTAAATATTGCAATGTGATATTTTTTTAAAAACTAAAATTTCACTCAATAATAAACATGCATATTTAAAATAATTATCAAATCATATTATCAAAAATTTCTAATAAATAAATTTTAGAGTATAAATTTTTTACCTAAAATTAAGTTCGTAAATTATATAATATTTTTAGGGTAGTAATACTTACGTCAAAACTCTTGAGTTATTAAAAAAATTTTAAAAAAATTAAATTTCTAAACTTTAAACATTTGCTTTTCAACTTTGTATAAATTTTTTGGTCAATTTTTTTTGTATACAATTATTTTTTAACTTTCTTTTGTCGAAATTTTTAACTTGCGTAAAAATGAAATACAAAATGTATTTATGACATTTATAATTTAATATTAGTATGAATAAGTAATTTGAAAATTTAAAAATTATTAATTATTGAAATAAATAATGATTTGATGATGATGTTGACATGAATATGGTCACATCTTGGAACCAAAATTTTGAGTTAAAATAAAGAAGAAAGTTGAAGTAAGTCTATATGGGTTGAAAACTTGGATTTAATTTCAAAAGACATGAATTGTCATTTCAAATTCTCATCTTTATACTAATATTTGAATATCCTAGATTTCAAATAAAATCTAAATCCAAATTTTCAAAGAGCTTATTTCATGAAATCTACAATGTAAAATGAAATACAGTTTTTCAAACGGACCACTAATTTGTTCAAATAAATAAAGTATATTTAAAAATATTGGATTCGGTAAGAATTATGATCCGTCATGGGAAACCACAGGGGGGCATAAGCCAGTAATTTTCCATACATATCACATCATTTTTTGTCTTGTTTTCTAAATTTTGCAGATCTTGTGAAACTGTTGGAAACGTAGATGGGCTTTACACCAAAATATTTCAATAATATTAATACACCAGCACAATAATAGGAGATTACTTTTATTTTTTAATAATAGAAATACAACTTATACATATAAGTGTTTACACACACAGTAATTTTTTTCTTCTCACAGGAGCTTCAGCTTTTTTCTTTCTCTCTGTGAACCCCTTGGTGTTTTTCTTCACTTAGTGTGATATATTAGTACTACAAATGACCAGACCTATTTATAGGCCTTAAACTCTACCTGACATCATTCCTTACATCAAGTATTTATTACTAATATAGACTTTTTACCAGCCTACAATTGTTGAACTATGAGATGAATAAGTTACGTTGTCTTCAATTCATGCAAGTTGTACATGTAGGAGTTGTAGGTGTTTACCATTTTTCTTCTGTTCATATTCCAGCCATGTATTGAAATTAGCACAGCCACTTTATTTCCTGGATTAATCTACCTATATAGTCCAGAAGCTTTGACAATATTATACAATATTAATTATACCTTAATATATATAGCTGGTGCATGTTATTCAAATTACCCAACCCAGATGTTCTTTTGACGTTGTTGCTCAAATCCTGATTTTTGATGCAACATGTAGATGGATAACCTCTTAAATGACAACTGTAGATATTAATACTACTTCCCCAGAGTTTGAAATTCTAACACTCCCCCTCAAACTCGACTTTGCATTCCGAGCTTATTTTTCATTTTCTGAAACACGTCTGGCTTCAACGGCTTAGTGAAAATATCTGCTATTTCTTCGGTCTTATAGTATACCAACTATACTATTTTTTCATTCACTTGTTGTCGAATAAAATGATATTTTATATTGATGTGCTTGCTCTGACTGTGTGACACTGGATTTTTCGCTAGTGAAATAACGAATTTATAATCCACATAAATTTTAACCGGACCTTCCTCTGCAAGATTTAACTCACCCAATATATAGCCTAGCCACATAGCTTGACATGCACACGCTGCTGCTGCGATGTATTCTGCTTCACATGTTGATAGTGTCACTGTTGGTTGCTTCTTTGATGACCATGAGAATATTGCAGAACGAATGTGAAAAGTATAACCCGAAGTGCTTTTCCCGTCATCCAAGTCACGACCATAATCGCTGTCTGAGACTCTGAGTAGCCTACTAATTTTGAATCTTAAGAGTATGTGTAAAATAAGCCATGATCAAGTGTACCTTTTATGTACCTCAAAATTCTTTTAGCTGCCATGAAGTGATCTTGCATCGGCTTCTCCATGTAACTGCTAACCAATCCAACTGCATACATTATATCTGGACGAGTAAAAGTTAGGTACCTCAGACTTCCAACCAAACTTTTAAACAACGTCGGATTTACCGACTCACTCGTTGATTCAACTCTGAGCTTTATGCTTGCTTCTGCTGGTGTGCTCACTGGTTAGCATTTCTCCATTCTGAACTTATTTAAAATTTTTCGGCATATTTTTTCTGTGACATAAAAATCCCGTCTTTACTTTACTTCACCTCGACTTCAAGAAAGTATGACATTTGACCAATATATGTCATCTCAAATTCGTTAGTCATAACTTTCTTAAAATCATCAAACATACCAGGGTTGTTTCCTGTAAATGTCATGTCATCCACGTACAAGCACACGATCATAATATCTCCATCTGAATTTGTCTTCGTACAGAGGGCATGCTCGTATGGACTCTTCACGAAACCATTTCTCTGAAAATATTCATTAACCCTTGTATTCCATGCTCGCGGAGCTTGCTACAAACCATATAAGGCTTTCTTCAGTCTGTAGACTTTGTTTTTCCGGCCTTTTTGAACATATCCGGGAGCCTGCTCAATATAGACTTCTTCTTCAAGATAACCGTTGAGAAATGCTGATTTAACGTCCATATGAAAAATCTTCCACTGATTCTGAACTGCAATTGCTGTAAGAAGTCGTATGGTATGAACTCTTGCAACTGGAGCGAATACCTCGTCATAGTCAATGCCATATCTCTTCTTGTAGCCTTTAGCTACCAACCTTACCTTGTATTTCTCCACTTCTTCATCCTGATTCGTCTTGGTCTTGTAGACCCACTTGACACCAATTGCTTTGTGTCCTTCTGGAAGATCTGTGAGCTCCCAAGTATCATTTTTCTTTATTGTACCAATTTCCTCATCCATGACTTTATTCCATTTGCTTTCTTCAGAAGCCTCTTCAAATGTAACTGGATCACATTCAACCATTAAATAAAATAGAGAATAATCAAAGGTTGTTTGTACCAGACTTATTGCTTCATAGATATTATCCAGACTCCGCATCTTTCGTGGTGCTCCCCCTGAACTGCTGCATTCTCCCGTGGATGGTGTCGATCCAGGAGTTTATTCATTTGGACTTGGTGGAGGAGTTTGATCATCATCACCGTCATCATCATCATCATCATTGAAAAATAAACCATCAACTTTTCTTTCTTCCTCGCTCCATTTCCAGTAGTCTGATTCATCAAACTCAATATCTCGAGAAATGATTAATTTCTTCGTTAGGGGATTATAGAGTCTATACACCTTGCTCCTTTTGTCATATCCGGTAAAGATGCATTTCTCGCCTTTATCATCCACCTTCTTCCTTTTCTGATTGGGAACGTGGGCATAAGCAATACACCCAAAAATTCTGAGATGTCCAACTGATGGTTTGCTCCCGCTCCATGCTTCATTTGGAGTTCTATTTCTGACACTTTTTATTGGACAACATTCAGCAAATAAACTGCACATGGAACGGCTTCCGCCCAAAAAGTTCTTGGAAAGTGCTTTGCTTTCACCATGCTTCTTACCATATCAAGAATAATGCGATTCTTCCTTTCTGCAATGCCATTTTGTTGAGGAGTATATGCCGTTGTCAACTGATGATTGATGCCATGTGCTCTGCAAAAACTTTTGAACAAGTTTGAAGTATACTCGCCTCCTTTTTTTGATCTGAGTATCTTCAAATAATGACCACTTTGTTTTTCCTCCAGTACTTTGAACTCCTTGAATTTATCAAGAGCCTCCGACTTTTCATTGATGATATACACCCAACTTTTCCTGCTAAAATCATCGATAAATGTTAGGTAATATCTATTACCTCAAAGTGATGAGATATCAAATGGACCAACAATATATGTGTGAATAATCTCCAATGGCCTCTTGGCTCTCCATTATTTTCCAACGGGAATTTTTTTTTTGTGTTGCTTCCCCTTGACACACGCTTCACACAAATTTTCTGGTTCATTGATTTCTGGCAAACCGTCCACCATCTTTGTTTTTGACAATAATTTTAAGCCAGAAAATCCAAGATGACCATATCTCAAATGCCACAACCACGAGTCATTTTTAATGACCGACTTTAAGCACTTCTGCAAATTCGTTTGCATATCAAGCGTAAACAAACGATTATTTGACATCTCCACTATTTGCAATCAATTCCGAGATTGATTTCTGATAATGAGGGAATTGTCTTGCATCTGTATATTATATCATTTCTCCACAAGTTGGCCAAGAATGATAATATTATTTTTCAATACGAGGAATATAATAAACATCATTTATATATTTCTTTTCACCTTTCTTCAACATGATCGTGACGGTACATTTTCCTTTCACCGGAATATTTGACGAGTCACCAAAAGTAACTTCTCTGCTGATGGTGTCGTCTATCTCCGTGAATAATTCCTTGTGACCAGTCATGTGATTACTGGCCCCTGAGTCAAGATACCAAACATCTTTCTTATTTTTCTCATCTCCTTTATAAATGAGGAACATAGCAGTGCCAACGTCTTTATCTTCTTTACTACAACAAAGTGACTCCGTTCTTCCACTTTTGGTGCTCTACACTCATAACTGAAGTGACCAAATTTATTACAATTATAACATTGAAATTGAGATTTATCACCTCGTTAAAATCCACCTCTTCCTCGGCCTCTAAAATTTTGACCATGACCAGATGGTTGATAACCTTCAGAATTCTGGCCTCTGTTGAAAGACTGCCTTCCACGTCCTCGTCCACCTCGGTAGCCACCTCTAAAGCCACCTCTGCCACGTACATAACTGCTACTGCCAGAACTGTCACCAATGGATACTTTACTTTGCAACACCTTTTCCAAATGGCTTGCATCATCATATTGGTTCATCTGCTGCTCATGCGCTTGAAGTGAACCAACTAGCTCATCAATGGAAATTGTGGACAAGTCATTTGACTCCTCAATAGAAATAACCACATAATCAAATTTTCTGGTTAACGAACGGAGGAGTTTTTCCATGACCCGAACTTCATCGAGACTTTCGCCGTTTCTTTTCATTTCATTTGTTATGGCTTTCACACGCGTAACAAACTCTTCATCTTTAAATATTCGAACTCCCCGCGTAGCACCTGAAGCCGCACCTTTTTGACTTTTTCGACTCCTTGGAATGATTTTTGCAAAATCTCCCACGCTTCTTTCACCGTTTTTGCATCTGAAATTTTTTGAAAGGTTGATTCATCAACACCTTGAATAATTGTATATAAGGCCTTTTGTTCTATTTTTCGGATCTCCTTTAACGTCGTCTTCTCGGCATTTGGAAGTGCTGCTTCAGCGGCTACATCAGCAGGCTCGTTGAACCCATTCTCGATAATTTCCCAATTATCGTAAGAACCGAGTAACACCTTCATTTGTATGCTCCAGTTCCCCTAATTTGTTTCCATCAATTTCGAGATTTGTGGTTGCGCCATCATATTTGCCATATTTTCTCGAATGGAACCTTAACTCGGATACCACTTGTTGGAAACGTAGATGGGCTTTACACCAAAATATTTCAATAATATTAATACACCAGAACAATAATAGGAGATTACTTTTATTTCTAAATAATAAAAATACAACTTATACATATAAGTGTTTACACACACTGTAATTTTTTTCTTCTCACAAGAGCTTCAGCTCTTTTCTTTCTCTCTAAGGACCTCTTGGTGTTTTTCTTCACTTGGTGTGATATATTAGTACTACAAATGATCAGACCTATTTATAGGCCTTAAACTCTAGCTGACATCATTCATTACATCAGGTATTTATTACTAACATAGACTTCTTACGAGCTACAATTGTTGAACGAGGAGATGAGTAAGTTACGTTGTCTTCAATTCATGCAAGCTGTACATGTAGGTGTTGTAGGTGTTTACCATCTTTCTTTTGTTCATATTCCAGCCATGTATTGAAATTAGCACAACCACCTTAATTACTCGATTAATCTACCTATATAGTCCAGAAGTTTTGACAATATTATACAACATTAATTATCCAGCCTTGAACCTTAATGTATATAGCTGGTGCATGTTATTCAAATTACTTAACCCAGATGTTCTTTTGACCTTGTTGGTGAAACCCTGATTTTTGATACATGTAGATGGATAACCTCTTAAATGACAATTGTACACTAATAATTATTATTTACATATATAACCTCAAAAATTAGATTGCTCTGGGATAGGTTCTTAGGATTTGGAGTTCCAACTCTAGCTGAACGTGGCAGCTCCCCCAGACCATTTGCTGAGTTGGATGAATACTTCTGCTCTTTGACTGCCACGTTTTCTTCCACAATATTATTTTTATTTCATCTCTTTTTCTTGGGCCTTCCTGGGGCAATCTTCACTTGATGAGCAGCTGAACCGGTTTTAACACCGTGACCCTTAACTAGTGTATCATGTGTTTTAATTGTTGCCTCTCTCTACGCTTGATTATCCTATATTCCACTATACTGAACCCAGATCAACAATTTCATAGAAAAAAAAAATTTAGGCGTGTGGCCGACCTAGTCAAAAAATTTCACCCTGTTTTTTTCCTCCAATTATTAATATTCCCTCAGTCCCTAATTACATATTTTTTAGGAGTCAAATTAACCAATTTTTGACTTAATATTAAATATTTATAAATTATCTATCTTTAAAATATGAAAGTTATATTTTAGAATAGACTAAATATATTTTTCATGATATTTTTATAATTATTTTTTTCGATTATATGATATGTGTAAATTTCAATTAAATTTTAGTGAAGTTGACGCCTCAAAAGTTAAAATAAACATGTGTTTTTAGAAAGGATGAGTAATATATAAAAGAATTTACTTAAATATTATCATTTCCAAAAAAATAAAAACCCATCATGTATTTTAATTTTTGTGGTAAAAACAAAGACTTTATTAATTTTTTTGGGATATGGACCTCTACTCTATATCCTATTTAAATTACTCATAATAAACAAATATATAGTATAATTTATATATTTTTTAAAATTCTAGTATATGATATATTCAAAATTTCTTGTATGTGAAATACTTACACGACAATTAAGATTTTAAAAGATTATCTTGGATTCTTGAAATCGAGAGGTATTCAATTTAGATTTTAAGAAGTCCTTTGAAATCTATGGTATTAAATAAAGATTTGAAAAATTCTTTTAAAATCTCAGTGTATTCAATTTAGATTACTAAAAGTATACTGAAATCACGTATTCAATTTGGATTTTTAAAAGTTCATGAAAATGTGATGGTATTCAAAAGTCATGGATTTTTTTTATTTGAAAAAGTTGTCGATTTTAATGGATTTGCTACTTATTTTTAATCTTTTGAAATCTATTTAAAATTCACTAGATTTTGATGGATTTTTGAAAAATTTAACAAAATCAGCAACACTCTACAAGATTTTTTTTCATCAACTCCGTTAAAAATTCACTAACAATTAAAATCAACTAAAATCTAAGATTCTATATATTCAAAACTTCTAAAGATACCTGATGAAGAGAGGGAGTAGTGGCAAAAATAATTGATAGAGTCGAGTAACATAGACATTGATAGCTTCTTATACCTTTCTTAAAAATGCAAATGTGTAAGCCTATCAGCTATCTTTAGTCTAACTCATTTGCCCACATCAGCAATCCCACTGAAATATTTATAACCTATCACGTGGTGCCACCTCCTGGTGCCCATTAAAATTCTAAAATAACTATCTGAGACAAAGCAATGCTGGAACCTTATCAATGATCCGGAATCTGTAGTAGCTAGAGAACTCAAAGCTAGGTATTATCCCAATTGTCATTTTCTTCAAGCTAGTCGAAAAGGAGGATTGAGCTACACTTGGTCTGGCCTCTGGGAAGCTAAAGAAAACATGAAGCCTGGGGTTTAAGGTAGGTTCTGGGGGATGGCCAATCGATTAACATTAAATCTGACAGATGTTTAAGAAGCAAGGCTGACTTACCTGTGAATAAGGAACAAACTAGTGTGAACAATAACACAAAGGTCAGTGATTTTTTCGAAAACAACATGAAGAAATGGGATGAGGAAAAAGTGAGATTGCAGTGATGAAACTAGATGGATATATCAACACATGCGCACACACAGAGTAACACGTATAAAACTCGAAAGACAAAGTTTATTTTACTTAGGCTTGAGAGTTCTATTCTTCACTTACAGAATAAATAGTAACCAGGGATTTGAGGACTCCTATCCTAAAACTATTGCAACTACTTCCAACATTTGCTCGACTAACTCCACAATCCTAAAATATCTGAGGGATAATACTACGACTAATTCCTAGCTGTTTAAATGGGTTAACGGCTTCTTTATTTAAATACAAAACATAAATCAAATTTAAATTATTTCCAACAAGCACCCCCTTAATTCAAATTTGGGTTTTGAGATTTCTGATGTCAAGCAGCGAACGCATCCTTTCAAATTTCACAGTGGCCATAGCTTTTGTCAGCAGATCAGGTCGTTGACTACTTGTTCCAATGTGTCTGACCACGATCTCACCTCTGTCAACACACTCACGGATGAAATGATATCGAATATCAATATGTTTACTGCGTCCATGAAACACTGGATTTTTAGCTAGGTCTATTGCAGACTTGTTATCTATGTAGAGTATCACTGGACCAATGTTAGTATCAGTAAGTCTCCCAAGTAAGTATCTCAGCCATATACCTTGGCAAGCAGCCGCAGTAGCTGCCATAAACTCGGCTTCACATGAAGATAGCGGCACACAACGCTGTTTTTGAGATACCCACGTTATTAGACTATCGTTGAGATAAAACGCCATCCTTCCCGTACTTTTCCGATCATCGATTTGCCCAGCCAGATCACTATCAGAAGACCCCGTCAACATGTTGTTGCTTCTCTCGCTTGAATACACCAATCCATAACTTAGCGTTCCTTTCAAGTACCTTAGAATTCGTTTCACAGCTTGGAGATGCATCTCAATGGGCCGTTCCATGTAACGGCTGACTATACTAACAGCAAAAGCGATATATGGTCTAGTGTGAACCAGATATCTCAAGCCACCTATGATGCTCTTGAACATGGTTGGATCCACGGGTGTTCCAATTTCATCTTTATGGAGTTGACAAGCGGGTTCCATAGGGTATTTAGTGGGTGTACACTCTAACATACCACTCTTTTCCAACACCTTCCTAGCATAAGATGTCTGCTTGAGCTCTATATACTCCTTAGTTTGCACCATCTCTATCCCCAGGTAATGAGATAGTTTCCCCAGATCACTCATGTCAAACTTCTCACTCATTTGTTCCTTAAACCGCTGAATCATGGAAACACTTGTCCCTGTTATCAATAAATCATCAACATACACTCCAATAATCAATATCTCACCCTTCTCCTGTTTAGTGTATACAGCATGTTCATAAGGGCATTTTATGAAACCCAAACTCTCTAAACACTTATTTAACTTTGCATACCAAGCCCGTGCCGCTTGTCTAAGTCCATAGAGAGCCTTCACCAGCTTATAAACCAAGTGTTTATTGCCTTAATTCACAAAACCTTCAGGTTGCTGTACATACACATCCTCCTGTAAATCTCCATTCAAAAAGGCTGACTTAACATCAAGATGATGTACTTCCCATCCGTTTTTCGCAGCCAATGCCAGGAGTAATCTCACGGTTTCCAAACGAGTAACAGGTGCAAACACTTCCTCAAAATCCACCCCTTGTTTTTGTACGTATCCTTTCGCGACAAGCCTCGCCTTATGTTTCACAACCTCACCATCAATATTCTTCTTCAGCTTGTATACCCATTTTAAGCCGATCGGTTTATGCCCAAGTGGTAGTGCCATAAGTTTCCAAGTATTATTTCTTTCTATTGCCTCGATCTCACTCTTCATGGCTTCCTCCCATGGTTTTTCTTGGATAACTTGTTTGTACGTGACTGGTTCTTCAGTACCCAAAAATAACAACTCATCCTCCTCGAGTTCAATTTCCTCCGTGTTAGCATAGATGTCGTTTAACAGCCTATACTGCTTAGGTGTGCTGCTGTTTTCAGAACTTTCGGTACCACCTTGACTTGAATCGAACAATTGCGTGTGAGTCTCTAGTTCACTGTCACTTGATTATGGCGTCTGTACAGGAGGGTCAGGTTCAGAAATGGCTTCTTCATCTATTTCTGTTGAAAATGGATGCCCAGTAATGGTGAACTGAGCTTGACTCTTGGTGACTACACCATCAATATCACTCCAGACCCACGATTTTCCCTCATCGAAGACCACATCTCTACTAATGTGAACTCTGTTCTCCTCTGGATCGTATAACCCGTGGGCTTTCGTCCATGGCTCTCTCCCGAGGTACACCACCATCCTTGAGCGATCATTTTACTTTTTGGTATAAACTCCAGGTATTTTCATATAGGCACAGCAACCAAAAGTCCTGATGTGACCAACATCAGGCTTTTTACCTGACCACGCCTCATATGGAGTATTGGAAGAGAGACCTCGTGTGGGTAATCTGTTGAGCACGTACATGGAGTGTCGTACGGCTTCACCCCATAATTCTGATGGGACTTGCTTTTCTTTGAGATAACTTCTAGCCATGGATACCACTGTTCTATTTCGTCGCTCTACAACTCTGTTTTGTTGCGGGGTGTAAGGAGCTGTGTATTGTCTCACAATCCCATTATCCTCACAAAATTTTGTAAATGGTTGAGAACAGAACTCCCCCCTCGATCTGTACGTAGTGTCTTAATTTTTTCACCAGATTCATTTTCCACAAGCTTCTTAAATTTCTTGAACTCGTCTATTGATTCTTCCTTAGTGGACAGAAAAAAGACCCACATTTTACGACTAAGATCATTAACCAAAAGCAAAAAATACCTCTTTCCAGCTGGTGTACATGGAGTGATTGGTCCGCAAATGTCCCCATGGATTAGCTGCAGCACCTTCCCTGACTTGTAACTCGATTGAGTCGAAAACGGAGCCCTAGTTTGTTTTGCCATCAAACAGCCTCTGCACACAGTTCTTGGATGTACCAGCTTTGGCAAACCCTTTAACATCTCTTTTCTGTTCATGAGACTTATTGCATCAAAGTTTACATGGCCCAGACGAGCGTGCCAAAGCCATGAATCTGTTTCAGCTTTTGTTAGCAGGCAAAACTTCTGAATTTTCTTCGAGCATAATCTTGTATAAATGGTTGGCTTTCCTTTGCACCTTCATCAACAGCTTCCCACCATTGTCATATATCCACAGAAAATCATCTTGCAATACCACCTTATTTCTGTCTTCTGACATTGACCAAGACTAAGAATGTTGTTACAAAGATTTGGAATGTAAAACACATCCTTAAACATTCTTGTTTCCCCGTTTTTGCACTTAAATGCGATTGAACCTTTTATGCCATTGTGTAGATACCATACTTGAGATATCTTTTTCTCCCTTCCGGTCATCTCCAATTTTGGAACAACGCTTTCCTCGTTCAACAACACCAGGGGGATCTTCTTCTCATCTAACTCGGAGAGCAACAATGCAGGCTCATCATCCTTGATTTGAACCAGGTTTGCCTCCATTTTTTGGTTTCTTTCTCTACGTGGTCGCCTGCATTCTGCAGCATAGTGACCCAGCAAATTGCAATTATAACACCTCACGCCATCTTTATCACGACCGGCACCTTGAAAACCACGTCCACCTCGTCCTCGAAAGCTTGATTGCCCATCAGAATTCTCCCTATTTGATCGTTTTATCCATTCCTCCCGTGTGACCAGGAGTTTGTTTTCGTTCTTCTCACGTCTAGACCACTCCTCCTCTGTTAATAGTAACTTATTCCCAGCAGTATTGTTTTGGCTCCTTCCAGTGGTTAAATCTTGACCCTTCAGTCTCTATTCATGAGCTTGGAGAGATCCAATCGCCTCCTCAACTGTCATGCTTTCCAAATATCCAAATTACTCTATTGTTGAAGCTATTTGCAGGAATCTAGACGGAACAACTTGTAGCAGTTTCTTGACCATATATGACTCCTGCATCTCTTCTCCTAAAACTCGAATGGTAGATACCAGTCCATTGAGCTTCATGTAGAACTCCTCAAGCTGGTCACTGTCCTCCATGTGCAGCGACTGGAATTCCGCCTTGAGTGTCTGAACCTTGGCTTTCTTTACACGTTCGGCTCCCTGACACATAACTTTGATGGCCTCCCAGCCCTCTTTTGCCGTGTTCTTTCCTGCGATTGACAATAAAATCTCCTCCGGTATGCCTTGGTAGATCATAGCCAAGGCAACCTTATCACTTTTATCCTCAATCGGTGTCTTTTCATCACTGGGTTCTACAGTAGTCCACACTCCTTGGGCCTGCATAAAAACCTTTATCTTCAATGCCCACGCCGTATAGTTTCCTTTAGCCAACATTGGGTAAGTTAGCCCCACAGACCCGACCTTGCCTTTCCCTGTATCCATCTTATAATAATTGCTCGAATACCAGATGATGAAACTAGATGGATATATCAACACATGCACACACACAGAGTAACACGTATAAAACTGGAAAGACAAAGTTTATTTTACTTAGGCTTGAGAGTTCTACTCTTCACTTACAGAATAGATAGTAACCAGAGATTTGAGGACTCCTATCCTAAAACAATTGCAACTATTTCCTACATTTGCTCGACTAACTCCACGATCCTAAAATATCTGAGGGATAACACTACGACTAATTCCTGGCTGTTTACATGGGTTAACAGCTTCTTTATTCAAATACAAAACATAAATCAAATTTAAATTATTTCCAACATGCAGTTCAACAGTGAAGATGCAAATGCTATTCTTAACACTCATATACCAAATATGTGCATTAAAGACAGGATTGTCTGGTCCCATTCTCACAATGGGCAATACACAGTAAAGTCGGGATATCAGGAGTGGCATAAAAATCATATTGTGGTAACTGGACTACATTAATCTAGAGGATGGAGCAAGATATGGTCTCTCGAAATTCTTCACAAAATAAGTATCTTTTTGTGGAGAGTCTGTCGAAACAATCTTCCTCTTAGGAATTTGCTCAGAGATAAAGGAATCATAATCCTACACTGTTGCCGGATGTGCACTGGGGACATTGAGCACCCATTACACTTGTCTTTTGAATGCAATTTTGCCAAGGAATGTTGGCAGAGTATAGGGTTGACTTTTGATATGAGGGAAGTAGAAAGTGCAGCTGACTGGTTGCTTGAGAAGCTCAGTGCTGAATCAAGTGAGAATCTGGTAAAAATTGTAATAGTCTTATGGGCAGTTTGGTTCGCGAGAAACAAGAAATTTTTTGAAGATAGATTCATGACACAAGCTTTTATTATGGACTGAAGTAGAAAGCAAGTACAGGAATGGAGAGAAGCACATAAAAAGCACCAAGCATCTCCAAGACAGAACTCAACAGTCCTACAGCAAAATAGTAAATGGCAACCTCCCAGCCAGGGCTCGTTCAAGATAAATGTAGATGCTGTAGTGAAGGACGGTCAAGATTCGTTTGCAGTTGGTATGGTAGAAATAGTCAGGGTCAATTTTTAGCAGGAAGAAAAATGAGATTTGCAAGTAGCACGCATATAGTGGAGGAAGAAATGGTAGGGATTGTCGAGGCTCTTTCAAGGTTGGATTATCTTCCAGTGTCAACAGTAACCATTGAGAACGATTCACAACTATATGTCAAAGCAATAAGAGGAGAAACCACTAATTTGCTCAAGCTGGGTAACCTGGTGTTACAGCAAATCTATGCTTAATAGTAGGGAATGAGTGTTGGTAGATTTTGTTAGAAAGCAAGCAAAAATAGGGTGGCACATAAGATTGCAAAATTCCATGTATGCTTAATTGCTTCTTGGATTTTAGGTCTCCTCCATCATTTTTGTTGGAGACAATATTGTCGCATAAATTGCTGATTTAATGTAGAACAACTTTTACTAAAGGGTTAATTGCATAGTGCACCCCTTTGGTTTGGACCATTATCACTTGTTACCAATAGTTTCAATAATTGTACTTCACACCCCACACAAGTTTGGGCGGTGCACTTTGCACCTCTACCGTCAATTTCCGTCGTTACCGTTAAATAGGCCAGGGGTAAAAAGGTAATTTGACAATGTTTAATTGCATTTTGACCCCTAAACTTCAACATATTTTTCATATTAACCCTTGAACATTTTTTTAACAATTTCGACATTCAACTATAAAAATATCCATTTTAACCCTTTTATTAAAAAAAATTATACTACTTTTAAAATTTATAATATTTGAAATATAATAAAATAAAAATAAAAAATAAAAAATACGAACAAATACAGATTTTTATTATCGAATAAATACAATTTTTTATTATCGAAAAAATACGAAAAATATGATTTTTTTTAAAAATATTATCGTAAAAAATTAAAAAAAATGAAACACAAAACTCATTTTTATAATTTTCAATTGAGTGTGTCATTACAATTCCATTTTTAATGAGGCTAATCGTATAAACGATAATTTTATAATCTAGCACTTTGATTTTTTACAAATTTTCAGAAAATATCATTTAAGGGGGTTATTATCAAAACAAATAAGAAATTTCAAATTAATTTCGAAAACAAAAAAAATTCAAATTTTCAAAAAATAAAAAATACTATCAAATTATTTTTTTTTCAAATTATTTTTTTCGAAATTTCGAAAAAAAAATGCAGAAAAAAAAAATTTCGAAAAAAATATTATCTAATTAATTTTCAGAAAATAATTTTTTTAATAAAATGATTAAAATATATATTTTTTATAGTTGAATATCGAAATTGTTAAAAAAATATTCAAGGGTTAATATGAAAAATCTGTTATACTTTAGGGGTCAAAATATAATTAAACATCGTTAAATTACTTTTTTACCCCTGACCTATTTAACGGTAACGGCGGAAATTGACAGAAGGGGTGCAAAGTGCAGCGTCCAAACTTGTTTGGGGTGCGAAATGCAATTATTCAAACTATTGGTACCAAAGTGACAATGGTCCAAATCAAAGGGGTGCACTATGCAATTAACCCTTTACTAAAAAAAAAATTATCGATGAGGTGATACCATATAGACAACCATTTTCGTCCGGTATTTGATGTTTGGTAAGACAACCTTTATGAAAAACAGTTGTTTGAATTATAAACAACATAATGTACAAAACTTGTTTGGGTCTTCCTCTAAATCTTAAGACTTTAGAGTCATTGATTACTTAACAAGAACAAAGAAGAACAAAGATGATGAATTAGACCTGGGTGTTTGGAGGGAATACACGAACAATCTCCTCACATGCTCTTAATGCCTCAGTTGTAACTTTGTAAAAACGGTCACGAACAACTAATAAAGTAGGACGAGAAATGTCCTTAACACAAAAGAAGATGAAAGGAGGATCATAAATTATACTTCTGTCCCTCCCATTGGTTTACATTTTTCTTTTAGGTATGTCTCTTCCAATTATTTATATTATAAAAAATTTCAAAAATAATAAAGTTTTTATAATTTTTAAAATAACTACATCCATTACTTTTCTCCACTATACCCACTTTATAGATATAATATTAATCGGTCCCACTATTTTACTCACTTTTTAAATTTCCTCCACTACTTTATTATTTTTCTTAAACTCCGTGCCCAACTCAAATATAAACATTTAAAAGGGACGGAGTATGATCAAATACTATAGCTATGGCAAACACGTCACTACATTCGGGAGAGATGGAGGAAGTATGATCAAGCACAACAGTCTGGCAAATACGTCATAATAACCAGTTTCTTTTATAAATAATTGATGAAGATACACTACAACAAAATAGGCCAATTACGACGACCAACTTACGACGGAAAAAAATGCGCGCCCAACTTACGACGGAAAAAAGTAAAACGTCGTAATTATTTACGACGAAACACAAAACCGTCGTAAGTTTAGTATTTTATTAATAAAATTATGCACGACACGATTAAACAAAAGTGAAAATAATTTGATGTTGCAACGATTTAAACATTTCGTCGTAAGTTAATTATTTTTATTAAAATTTTAAATTGAAATTGAATAAAAAAATATTTTATCTAAATTTGTAACGGAATATTTGCGACGGAAAAAATCGGATCGTCAAATTTACGACGGAAATTAAAATTCGTCTTAAGTTATCAAAGAGGGAAATTTAACTTTTTTCCAAAAAAATTGGCGGGAAAATTAAAATCATTTCAAATTGCGACGATTTCATAAATTTCGTCGTAAGTTAAATATTTTTATTAAAATTTAACTTGAAATTAAATGAAAAAAATGTTTTCATCTAAATTTTACGACGAAATATTGTGACGGAAAATATTGGAACATCCAATTTACGACGGAAATTAAAATTCGTCGTAAGTTATCAAAGAGGGAAATTTAACTTTTTTCCAAAATTTGGTCGTTAATTTGACTGTTCTAAAATTTTACAGATAATAATTTAGGACGGATTCCGTCGTAAATTAGCACACGAATTTTGATAATTTCAATTTTTAAAAAATATTATTTCATGATCTAACCATATTAATATCAGCATTTATTTGTTTGGGTGACATTTCAAGCATTTCAGAAAAAAATTAAATTTTTGCTAAAATAATTTAATATAAAACATTGATCATATCACTAATATATATATATGTATATATTGTCATCCATACGGTTGAATCGATGAAAAATATTTTTAAAATAATCGAACCACAAATTCAGAACTAAAAACTAGTTAGTTGTCCTAGTCAAACTGATGTTTGACTCTTAAAATGTCAAACCAAATAAAACTATTTTGATATGAAATTTTGGTTATATCATTAATATATATATATCTATTGATATCCATACGGTTAGATTGTTGAAAAATATTTTTAAAATAATTGTAACACTAATTCAGGATTCAACACTAGTTAGATGTATGAGTCAAACAAATGCTTGACTGTTAAAATGTCAAACCAAATAAAATTATTTTGATATGAAATTTCGTTTATATCACTAATATATATATCTATTGACATCCATACGGTTGGATCGATGAAAAATATTTTTAAAATAATCAAACCACAAATTCAGAACTAAACACTAGTTAGTTGTCCTAATCAAACTGATGTTTGACTGTTAAAATGTCAAACCAAATAAAATTATTTTGATTTGAAATTTTGGTTATATCACTAATATGTATATCTATTGACATCCATCCGGTTTGATCGATGAAAAATATTTTTAAAATAATCGAACCACAAATTCAGAAATAAACACTAGTTAGCCGTCCTAGTCAAACTGATGTTTGACTGTTAAAATGTCAAACAAAATAAAATTATTTTGATATGAAATTTTGGTTATATCACCAATATTTATATCTATTGACATCCATACGGTTAGATCGTTTAAAAATATTTTAAAATAATCGAACCACAAATTCAGAACTAAACACTATTTAGCCGTCTTAGTCAAACTGATGTTTGACTGTTAAAATGTCAAATCAAATAAAATTATTTTAATATGAAATTTTGGTTATATCACTAATATATATATATATATCTATTAACATCCATCCGGTTGGATCGTTGAAAAATATTTTTAAAATAGTCGAAACACTAATTCAAGATTTAACACTAGTTAGCTGTACTATTCACACTGTTACTTGACTGTTAAAATGTCAAACCAAATAAAAATATTTTGATATGAAATTTTGGTTATATCACTAATATATATATCTATTGACATCCATCTGGTTGGATTGTTGAAAAATATTTTTAAAATAGTCGAAACACTAATTCAAGATTAAACACTAGTTAGTTGTACTATATAAACTGTTGCTTGACTGTTAAAATGTCAAACCAAATAAAAATATTTTGATATGAAATTTTGGTTATATCACTAATATATATCTATTGACATTCATACGGTTAGATCATTGAAAAATATTTTTGAAATAATCGTAAGACTAATTCAGGATTCAATACTAGTTAGTTGTACGAGTCAAGCAAATGCTTAACTATTAAAATGTCAAACCAAATAAAATTATTTTGATATGAAATTTCGGTTATATCACTAATATATATATATCTATTGACATCCATACGGTTGGATCGATGAAAAATATTTTTAAAATAATCAAACCTCAAATTCAGAACTAAACACTAGTTAGCCGTCCTAGTCAAACTGATGTTTGACTGTTAAAATGTCAAACCAAATAAAATTATTTTGATATGAAATTTTGGTTATATCACTAATATATATATATATATATATATATTGACATCCATCCGGTTGGATCGATGAAAAATATTTTTAAAATAATTGAACCACAAATTCAGAAATAAACACTAGTTAGCCGTCCTCGTCAAACTGATGTTTGACTATTAAAATGTCAAACCAAATAAAATTATTTTCATATGAAATTTTGGTTATATCACTAATATATATATCTATTGACATCCATATGGTTAGATCATTTGAAATTACGACGATTTGAACATTTCGTCGTAAGTTTAATATTTATATTAAAATTTTAACGTGAAATTAAATAAAAAATTATTTCCTAATAATTTGTAAAATATTTATATATTAAAAAAGTAACATCTAATTTTTCCTAATATCTTTTTTTGAATAATTTTTATAATGATTCAACCGACAAATGGACCACTTTTTCTGATTTTTTCCAAAGAAAATACCCCGCCTTTGACTAAAAAAACATAAATCTTTTTTTTTTTTTTGCAAAGACGAACTAAAGCTTAGCAAAAAAAAATAGAAGAATAGACAAAAAAATATGATAAAGTGATAAAAGAACAAAATCAATTTATTTTTGGGTGAAAAATGAAAATTTATTATTAGACCCAAAAATACAAAATGCTAAAATGGTCCGACCCATCTAAGTTAACCCGACCCATGTTAAAAGCCATCAGTTGAAATAGCCTGGTATTATTCCCAATCGCAAATCACAATAATTCATTTGTAGGGTTTGGGTTTCCATCAAAACTAAAAGCTTAGCAAACCAAAAAAAAATATACAGTGTATCACCATCCAAATCCAGGCTCATCAAGCTAATCCGACCCACTGATGTCCAATCCGCCGCTATTTGGGGCACCGCTGCTCTCGCTGGCGGTACCTATCTCGTTCAGGTCTCTCTCTCTCTCTCCCCCCCTCTATCTCTTTGTTACGAGACTTTCATTCTCTTCTATTTAGGGCTTCTTTAATTTGGGACTTCTTTGATTTAGAACTTTTACGGTTTGGGGATTTTGAAATTGGGGTTTTTCGATCTAGGGTTTTCCTTTTCAAATGGGTTTCAATTTTAAAGGTTCTGCAGTTTTTATGGCTTCCAATGGGGCGGCATGGCTGCATTAACGGTATTTTTTCACTTAGTTTGCTTAATTGTAATGTGTGGATTGTAATGTGGCGGATGTGAGTTTTGTTCTTGTTAGCATCAACTGGAGAATCAAAGTTTGGTGGAGTTTCTTGACATATTAAAAAGCTAGGGTTCTATCTAATTTGGGGGAAGTTTGCCGAGAGCTTACTTAGTTAAATTGTTGCTTAAATGAAATCTAGATAGCTTTGTACAGTTATAATCTTCGATTTATAAATCTCGTTTTTGATTTTTACTTAGTTTCAGAAGGCAGAGCGAGGACTACAAAGAGCGGGTCTTGCACCTTTTTCCAAAACAGCACCTTTAAAATGGGATGATGCCCAGAAATGGATAGCAAGCCCAACATCCAACCAGACTAAGAATGGGCAGCCTCATGGGCTGCAGGGTGGTGTAGGATTGAGGAAAAATAATCAATTCGGCTATGGAAGCAGACAAACATCGATGAAAGTTTTTGTTGAAGTTCCAGACCAGACATTGATTTCTTGCAAAGAAGCAGATACCAAGTAGATGGAACTGAGCCAGGGAAACTGGAGGGCCAGTACTTTGTCTCTGTACTTCAGGTACAACTTTTTGTGTGGGTTTTCTTGCAACTTTTTTGGTCATTTTTGTACTCTATCTCTTGTTTAGTTCAGCTTGTGTTAAATGGCTTTTGTGGTGACTTAAGCACAAGGACTGCACAATCATATTTTTTTGTAGCTTAGATTATTGAGTCATCTTATAGAACGGTTTTTCTTTTTCAGTATTTTGTTTTGTAACTCCTTCTAGATAAATTGGGGACTCATGTGTGTATTATTATATTTCTGGTAAACTTAAGGAAGTCTCTAATAAGTAGTCAGATTAAAAGAAAGTATATTAAACAGAGTCTCACAAGGTTTGAATGAAAATCGAGAAATAAGTGCAACCAAATTAGTGTTACTTACCAGGAGACCAAGTCTTACTAGGTGTACTTGTTGGCTCACTAAGTAAATACCTTAACTTGTATTGATTTGGATTCCTGGAAGTGTTCATATTTCTAATGCTTACAAGTGCAGTGCAGAATTTGATATTTCAGGATTAATGGCCTAAATTCCAAAATTCATAACTTGAGTTTCGAGTGTCCATTTTCTGAGTTTAAACATGTTCTGAAAACCTCTTGAAACACCCTATAATCTGGTACTTTGATACTGTGCAATTTCCTGTGTTTTGTATGTCAAAAACCTGTGTCAAAAATTCTGGACAGATTGTAAATCCCTTGGAGTCTTATGTTCTATGTCCTCTATTTTGATATGAGTTCGCTGACAGCGAGGGCCTTCTGATTGCAAACATATTTAATCCTCTTCATTTTTATGCCTGTAATTAATTTTACTTCAGTTTGCAACTAGGGAAATCAAAAGTAGAACTATAAAGTAATGCATGCCAGATTTTTAGTTTCACTTATGTATAGATTCACGAGAAAAATCATAAGTTGAGTTTCGAGTATCCGTTTTGCATGATTCAAGATGTTTCGGAAACCTTGTGAAATATTCTAGAGTCTAATCGAATTTATACTGCTATATTGATTGGTGCTTAAATAATTTAGGCAGAATCTGAACTTTTGTAAATTTGATCGCTTTCTCTCCTTGTAATTTTTATGATTTTGCTTCGAACAACAGAGTCAATTTGTGTTTAGAATGTATTTAGTACTCTTCGTTTTCCCATGCTTTGAGATTGTTGTAACTTAATAGAGTATTTACCTGTTTAAAATACATTAAGTATCTTTCGAAAGTGAAGTACTAAATAAATTTAGCAAGTTTATGGATGGAGAAAATCGAATTCTGAACCAAGTACCTGAAGTAGCACTCGTTGATTCTCACATAGCTTAACTATACTTGTTTCGAAATGCCAAATTCTTATTGAACGATATTAATCTCAGTATTACCAGCAAAAAGCCACGAGATTACGTCGGGATATTACCAAAATACAGCAGGACAATAGGACAACAGGTGACATTTTTTAATTAATAATATGTATACCTAGGCTAATATGCATATAATCTGCTTAATTAATTAAGTTGAGTCATTTTACAGGAACATGATGGGTGAAGCCATAAACTCTCTGAATGTTAAGGATCTGAAAAACCTGGAAACCAAACTTGAGAAAGGACTTAACAAAATCCGCTCCAAGAAGGTATAGTCTACAATGACATTTCATTCTTGCTCGATAATGATAAGCGAATAACATTTTTGTAGTAATCATTTTTCCTCTTACAATTATTCTTCATAATAATGCAGACTGAGCTTTTGTTTGCTGAAGTTGAGTACATGCAGAAGAGGGTAACATAAAGAATTGTGTGCAACAATGTACAACCAATTGCTCAAGGACATTATATTTTGTTGGATTTAGTTAGTGGCTTCTACTTAAGTTTTGTCATGTATTGTACAATTTAATACGACTTTGTTCGCTGTACTTTTAATGTTTTTATGTATTTTTTTTGTACTTTATGATATTTGAATATTATTCCAATTATAGAATATTATGAGTTCTTCCACTAGTTTTGATTGCTTTTTGTTTGGCATTGTATTGAATTTAAAAAATGGCTGGAAACTGAAAAATCAGAATTTGGCTATTTTGGAAAAACAAACTTACGACGGTTGTTCATCACATATTCCGTCGTAAGTTACTAATTTACGACGTATAGTTGCGTCGTAAATTTCTGTTTTATTTTAACGAAGGTGGGTCTCACAATTAAACATACGACGTTCCTTCGTCGTAAGTAACTAACATACGACATTATTATTCGTCGTATGTTGATAACTTACGACGGAATATTTCGTCGTAAATAGATTTATTATTTTATTGAGAATGTGGGCCCCTCCTTTCTAACTTGCGACGTAATTTTATCTTGTGACGAAAAAACGAACTTAATACTCGACCAAAAACGACGATTTTTTTCCGTCGTAAATGGCTCAATTACGACGATTTCAGTTCAAAAAAACCGTCGTAAATGGCCAGATTTGTTGTAGTGATATATGATATTGACATGAGATTAGCTTAGATTTGGAAGAAGATTATGCATGTTCTATGTGACTGTGACATTATCACATCATTTTATTCAGTTGGGACAACCAGCTTTATATTTAGCATAAAAATATAAATTTACAAAAAAGGCATCATTTTTTAAGTTCGCTTAGGATGCTCAAATTTTTAGGGCCGGTCCTAACTACATGTATAATATTGCGGATATAATCTTCATTCTATAAATGTAACTCTTACCATTAGAAATGGAAAAAAAAATGTAGCATAAATGATGACATGTTCCCTGAGATAAGATGATGTTAGCATGAGATCCGCCAGATCATTCTCTTAATAACTAAAGGCAAATTTCAAAATTTTATGGTCCTAACCTTGCCTTGTATAAAAAATAATGGCAGGCAATTATAGGAATTGGGTGTTAATGATTAACTAATTTTAATCCAACTACAGATAATTCATGAATTATAACCTAACTTGTGGGAAAATTATGGCACATAAGTTTGAAAACTTTTTGGGGGAAGGACATTACTTCTAGTATTTTATATTAATAATCAAACACTTAATATAAGATCCCGAAAAGGCTCGTCTAACAGTTATTTAATATAAGATATTCATGGGAAGGCACATAAGTTTGAGAATAAGATAGTTTACAATTTGAAATTGAATCCAAACTTAATTTTTAAGTAATCATAAACATAATAAGGAAAAATTTAAATTTACCTCAATGTAAGGGCAAAACACGGTAAGAAAATTTGAAGCTAACATTAATCTTGTCAAGATAAGAGCCTCAAGCTTCAAATCTGATGTAGAGGACTTGTCCGGTAAAAGATAACACAAAAAATATCTACCCAAGAAGATAAAGAGTCCCAAATATAACAAGCTAAGAAGTTGGATATTATAAAATTTGCAAGCTGAAGGTAGATTAGTAAAACGTAGAATAATACTTACACACAAGGCATTTTGTATCTCTGGAAGGAGAATTTTAAAATTGTCTGCCACGGAGTCCGGCAAGACAACCGCAAGTTCTTTCAAAACCAACCTGCCCAATGGGCCAGAGAGAGGGGGGTACTAGATAGTAATAATAACAATATAAATTTATTAAACATTGCTAGCTTCTAGCTTCTTGTACCTTTCTTAAAAATGCAGTCAGGCCCTGCGCCTAAGCTACATATTGAGCAAGTTAAATATTGCAAAGAAAAATCCGATTAAAATATACGTAGACAACATATTTGCCCATTCACTTGCGAAAAACTGGTGTCACAAAGTCGAAGTAAGCACATCAATATTAAATATTATTTTATTCGAGAGCAAGTGAACGATAAAATTGTGGAGTTGGTATATTGCAGGACGGAAGATAATTTAGTGGATATATTTACAAAGTCATTGAATCCGGAGATGTTTTACAAAATAAAAAATAAGCTCAGAGAAGTCGAGTTTGAGGGGGACGACTGTTAGAATTTGAAACTCTTCTAGATTCATTTTTAATATAATTAATCGTTTGAATTAACATCAATGGAAAAAAATAAGAATCACATTAATAGTAATACAACTATGGGGTTGAAGGTGCATGCATGAACCACTTGAAGAAAATCAATGAGAAAGAATCAGTGCAGCTCTACAATTTCAGAACATAAGTGGAAATACAAAGTTGGAACATGGTTGTTAATTAATTATCCTATAAAAGTAGTGGTATGGAGCCTGCATGATAATCTGGTCATACTAGAAGATACAATTCTTGCTGATCAAATAGTCTATATTATAGGTGTAGTATTAGTTATGTTGAGATGTAAGGCATGATGTAAAGTGTAAGTTTTTAAGGCTATAAATAAAGCACCCTCTATTTAATAACATGTATTGAGTAATATATCAAATGAGAAATAGCAGTGAGAATTGTAGAGAGCTGAAACTCCTTGAGCAAAAAAGAAAAGGCCGTAGACTTGTGTGTACCAAAGAAATGTTGTATTTTAAAAATATTTAGTAGTCCTGTATTTTTCTATTATATAAATATATAAATATAAACAAAGTGTTTTAGTCCATTACGCTTCCAACAAACCTAACCATTTTTAACACCATGACCCCTAAACTAGTGTATTAAATGTTTTAATTGTTACCTCTCTTATGAGTGCTTGATTATCCTATAATCGAGAAGACAGAAACCCCATCAACAACTTCACAGAAAAAGTGATAAGTAAATGAAGAAGAAAATTATCACTAGCAATAACAATTTAGGTTGTTAGTTCATGCTCTTAAAATTAAACTATCTACTGCTAATCTATCTATCTATACTATACTATTATAAGCAAAACATAGGATAATTTGGTTGGTTGGTTAACACGTTCCAAAAAAAATTATTAACACTTTCCATAAAAATAAAAATATACATATAATTAATTTAGAAACACGTTAATTCCATATAATTAAAGGTAAAATTACATATCATACATAACTACCAACACTTGCACACTCCCATCACTCCCATCGCTCCAATCATAGCCAAAACTCTACTAATGCAAGTCTTAGCACAAACCCTCCATATATTTCGCAGGTTATTAATTAATATATAAAAATTCAATTATTACATATCCTACATAACTACTAACACTTGCACACTCCCATCATAGATAAAACTCTACAAATGCAAATCTTAGCAGAAACCCTCCATATATTTCGCATGTTATTAATTAATATATAATAATTGAATTAAGTTACTATTATCAACCTCTTCACTATATTTCTTATATTTAATTTGTCGGAGTTGTTGTTCATAAAAAATAAGGAGTACACTTGCTAATTAAGTGGGGATATATAAATTGTACAACTATACCCATTAAAGGGAAAATGAAAAATAAATTCAAATTCAGTAAACTCATCTTGAGAATATATATGCCTTCTATAAGATTATAACAACTATAAAAATTATTAAATGGAGTTTTTACCACGAAAAAACTAAAGATTTTAAGAAAATAAAAAGTTTTGTTATTAAATTTTTGAATCTCTTAAGATAGAATAAAACAAATTAATTTTCAATTACAAAGAACACAAAAGGCCATTATAGTTGAAAAATAAATTGAAATAAAAAAAATTAAATATATAAAAAATAAACCATTTAACCCTGATTAGGTAGCCCGTGCATAGCAGGGGTTACAGGCTAGTAATAATTATTTCATATATAAACGAAATATACATTGCTCTAGGACTGGTACTTGGGATTTGGAGTTCTAACCCTAGCTGAACGTCGCAGCTCTCCTGGACCATTTGCCGAGTTGGAAGAATTCCTAACACACCTCTGCTCTTTGACTGCCACATTTTCTTCCACCATATCATTTTTATTTGATCTCTTTTTCTGAGGCCTTCCTGGTGGTGTAATCTTCAGTACTTGAGGAGTAGCACCGTAACCCTTAACTAGTGTATCAAGTGTTTTAATTGTTGCATCTCTCAATGCTTGATTATCCTATATTGAACAAGATACAAACCACATCAACAACTTCATTGAAAAAACATAAATAAAGAAAAGAGAAATTTGTACTATCCCATTGATCCAAAATATAGGGAATTTGACATTTTCACACATATCAATATGTTTTGAATGTATATTTTTTTTTCTTTTGCTAAATTAATATGTTTTAAAATTTTAATTCAGAAAAAAAGATGAAAAATGTGAAATCTAACTATATTTTCAAAACTGCTAAAGATAAGTGAAAAAAGTCAAATGCCTGACAATGGGCCAGAGAGAGAGGGGTACTAGATAGTAATAATAACAATATAAGTTTATTAGACATTGCTAGCTTCTAGCTTCTTGTACCTTTCTTAAAAATGCAGTCAGATCTGCGATAACATGCTCTAGGACACAGGATAGGTCTAGGTGCATTGGAGAAGCAGCAATAAGTGAGAAGGCCTGGAAAATAAACCAGATATTTAAAAATTAAACTCAAGAGAAACAACATGAGATATAAACATATATATTTAGTTATGCATGTTACGACTAAAATTTAAATTATGCACCTTTTACGGCTGCAAGTCGAGTTATCTCATTTCCCATCCGATTTGCAAGAATAGTCAGGCAGGCAGGTAATTCTGCTCCAAGATTATCACCAAATGTACAAACAACAAAACCTATGCTGGAAATAGCACATTCTTTGACCTCCTGAAAAAAGACACGGTAAAAAAAATTGCACAATGACCTTCTACAAAGGTACGGCTAGAGAATTAACTAACCTGATACTGATCTTGATTTACTAAACATTCCATGATTGCATTATAGATTGGATAAATACATGGCTTGTAATCAAAATTGTACCCCTGAACAGAGAACGAGTTCCTTACATTTTAGAATTTGCACCATAATATCACACATAACTAAGAACAAGGTGAGGAATTGGACCTGGGTCTTTGGACGGACAACACGAACAATCTCATCACATACTCTTAATGCTTCAGCGGTAACTTTGTAATAACTGTCACGGACAGCTAATAAAATAGGACGAGAAATATCCTGTAACAGAAAAGAAGATGAAAGGAGGAAGGGAAAATATCTGACCAAGCACAACAGCTAGGACAAACACGTCACTGCAGTAACGTGTTTCTTTTATGTATAATTGATGAAGAGATATGATCTTGACATTAGATTAGCTTAGCTTTAGAAGATGATTATGCATGCATGTTCTATGTGACTGTGACATTATCACATCATTTTATTTAGTGTGGACAACCAGCTTTATAATTACAATAAAAATATAAATTTACTTAAAAAAGTGCATCATTTTATAAGTTGACCTGGGGGTCCAAATCTTTAGGGCCCACCCTGATTAAATGCATAATATTGCAGGAATTTATGACGTAACCTTCATTCTATAAATGTAATTCTTGCATTAAATGATAGAAATGGAAAAAAATGCAGCATAACTGACAAGTTCCCCCAGATAATTGATAAAGATGACAAGTTTCAGAAATTTCTAGTCCTAACCTTTCCTTGTATCAAAACTAATGGCACGAAATTACAGGAATTGGGTGTTACTAAATAATTGATTTTAATCCAACTATAGGTTATTTATGACTTATAACATGACTCGTGAGAAAATTATCGCAAATAGTTTGAAAGCTTTTCGGGAGAAGGGGGTTACTTTTAGTAACTTATATTAATATTCTAACACTTAATATAAGATGTTGTGTAAGGGCTTTCCTGTAAAAGTTACTTAATATAAAATAAGATATTCCGCAATTTGCACTTAAATTCAATCTTAATTCTTAAGAAATCATAAACACAATTAGGAAACGTTTAAAATTACCTCAATGTAAGTGTAAAACACGGTAGGAGAATTTGAAGCTAACACTAATCTTGTCAATATAAGAGCCTCAAGCTTCAAAGCTGAGGTAGAGGACTTGTCCTGGTAAAGATAACAGAAAAAATAACAAGCTAAGAAGTTGGATAATATAAAAATTTGCAAGCTGAAGGTAGATTAGTAAAACGTGGAATAATACTTACACACAAGGCATTTTGTATCTCTGGAAGGAGAATTTTAAAATTGTCTGCCATGCATTCCGGCAAGACAACCGCAAGTTCTTTCAAAAGTGAAAGTGCGGCAACCTGCAGAAATTTAAGGCATGTTGAAACCCTGATAATTATTGAAAATTAGAGAACTAAGATTTCCGAAGGTTTCGACCTTTGTGTTGACAGATATCCCTCGCAGCTGCCTCTGAACCAATTTAACAATCTTTGGTACTTCTTGTTTCAGTAAACATATGGGACTGCTGGACAAATAGAGACAAAAAATTCAATAAGCAATCATATTCATATACCTTAAGTAAGTATATTATTTTCTCAAGGAATGAAGGACAAGAAACTTCTTGAGAGATGCTAGATAGACCCGCTAAGGTGGAGCAAGAAATCGTTAATCAGTCAATACATTTGCATCAGACCTGGCGATATGGACAGAAAACTATATAACTGACAAAACAAAACCAAAATAAATAATATGATTCAACTGAAAATCAAAAATTTTAAAAAGGTTTGGATTGGTTCCAAAACCACTTATAACCAGCTCTCAAATATGTGATAACCATATTATGTATATAACTCTAAATTAGCATAACCATACATAAAATATTTTCCCAAAAAACTTCTTGAGTTTAACACTCACCGATATGTATCTACAGGTTTTAACACACACTGATATGTATTTACCTTTTACACATAATCGGATTTTGAAAGTATTTTAAGATGATAAGGCAAATGATCAGAAATATATAAATACAGTGCAAATTTACCTGGGCCCATCTTCATTCTGCCCCTTCCTGGCATTTCCTGTCTGGCGTAGTAGCTCAATAAAAGTATTGAACACATCCATCTATATTAGGAAGATTTGAGAATTAGATCAGCTAGCATTCGAGAAAAGAGGATAAAACATACAGTTTCTCGGTCCTAACCTTAACAACTTCTTCTCTTTCTCCGAATCTTTCCATCAATTTCGGGCAAGCCTGCAAGTACAGTAGTTCATAACCATTTAGGGTGACTTACTTTTCTTTTGTTGGAAACACAGCAAGTACAAACTTGCATGCCCTTTCTTTGTACTTTCATATACCTCTGTTTTCTTTTCTATGTTATTACAACCCTCTTGCAACTTGCACATGTTTTTCATGTACCTATTAAGATTTATTACTTTGTAAAATGTCTAAGGCAAAATTATCGACTAATGAGTTAAACATCAACAACAGCTTCTACAAACTCAAAAATAAAATGAAAAATAACACTTTTAGCACACCGGAGTTTGAAGCCATCTAACAATTGACATTACCTCCACAAACAGCTTTGGGAGCATCTCAGGACTAGAAATAGTTAAAGCTGCTAAATATTTGGCAGCAGCCCTCCGGACTTTCCAGCAAACATCCACATCCACTACAAGAAATTTGCCCATTTGCGACGGAATTTTTACACTACAATTCGTCGCAATTGGCCCAATTGACGGAAAATATTCGACGTTTTTCCTCAAGTCTTAAGTTCAGATTTTCATCACAAGTAATCATTTCGTCATAAGTATCAATTATGTCGCAAGTTCCAATTTTGTCACAAGTACATATTTCGTCATAGGTAACCATTTCGTCATAAGTATTCATTTGGTCAAAAAGTTAAGAAAAACGTCGCAAGTTAGGGATGTGGAGCCCACCTTTGATAAAACAAAACATAAATTAACGACGCAACTATACGTCGTAAATTAGTAACTTCCGACACAAAAAATGTCATATTTTGGGAGTTGGGGCCAACTTACGACGAAATATGTGATGAACAACCGTCGTAAGTTTGTAATTACAGAGTAGTCAAATTCTGATTTTTCAGTTTCCAGCCATTCACGGCTTCCAATTTAAATTCTAAATTTGTCAAAATCTAATGCAATCACAAACTCAACACAAAATGGATACAACTGTAATTTCATTTTTTACCCTACTTTACCACGCATACAATCATAACAATACAAAAGATATAAACATATTCACAATATATATAAACATTTGCTCAAATCCAAAAAATCAACTCGAATACAAATCCAAATATTGTTTACATCATTTTAAAAAAAATACTAAAACGACCATCACATATTCCATTTTCATCTAATGAAAAGTACAATGTACAAATATAGACATGATAAATTCTTCCAAAATCGTCATCCAGATCATTATGATGTGATCCCTATAATTAGCAAAAAAAAACAAGTTACATAAACATGGTATATATTATATATGCATGAATCAATCATACAAGTTAATTTCTATATTTGATGTTGTCAACAAATTATCCAGAAAACAAACCTTTTAAGAGAAAAGGGACGAATTAAAGGATTTTCGCCAGAATCTTGTTGCAGTAGTTAGCGGGGACAAATTAAGCCTTAAGGAAAACGATCTGGTTGTGCCTAGAAGATATTTGTTGTCTGATCTTATTCAATTCTATATCTCTTGTTAACAGGAAGTGGAGACTGTTGCAGTGAAGACTGAAGGAATAAAAATCACAAAAATATCTATAATAGGCTCATTAACCATGAAATTTCCAACACTAATAAATGAACTCATATAGGGCAAAAGGAATAAAAGTTCGAAAAATAAATAAAAATGTCTAAAAATGGATCGATAGTCATAAGCAATTAATGTTATGGTATAGGAAAAGGAGACAGCTCCTATGAATAAAGAAGGGAATTGATAGGCCAAAAGCCAAAGAAAGTAAGCAAAATCACTACTATGCATATTAAGGGTCCGCGAATCAAGATAGCCCAACAACAATTACAAATTTTTACATATATACAGTCGTAGGTTTGTCCATGTCAAATGCATGGCATCCCAAAACAACACACAATTAAACAAGTTAAAAAACAGAATCGGGACATGCTGGACTTCTGTCATAAAAAAGATTGCAGATGTCACTACCTTCTGACCAATTAATTCACGTCCTGAAGCAAAATTATCCAAATGAGCACTTCCATATCGTTCTCGCTGAAGGAACTCCTGCAATAAATTTTCATTGCCACCTTAAGAAAAATTATTGTTAGAAGAGACAAGACATGAATCGACAGAAAACTGCCAAACCCACTTACCAATAGATCAAACTGGGTGCCTTTCACAAATGCAACAATCTTGGAAAGTTCTTTCCCAGACATTAAATAACTAGCATGACTTCCAAGAATATTTTTAACAGAAGCAACATGCGCATTCTGATCTTTAAAAGGAGGGCTGCATTTGTGCATCTTTTCTTCAAATTACTAAATCAAAAACCGCGCCAAACTTCACAAATCTAAAATGATTATACACGTGACATATACTAGAGCTGCACAATATAGGTTTTACATAATGGAATGTCACCAATTTTATAACTCAAAATAAAATGTCAATGTGACAACTAAAATAAGTTAATATACATATACCGGTATAAAATAAGTAAAGTGCACATGATATTCTTTTCTCATGAAAGATAATTAATTGCAAAAAGTACTAATACCCAGAGACTCGATCGTTGAACCCTAAATCAAATACATGATATAGATCAGAGGATCCATATCAGATGTTCTACTGATGAGATACTTAATTGGTGTAGCATGTTGGTGTATGTACAGATTTGTAATAATATAGACATGTACTTAGATAGACATATAGAACATACACGTATATAGTACCGGATAAAAGTTAATGGTCGAACAGACAACGCAACAAAGGTGGAAGTGCTAAGACTACTCACTTGACAAGGAAATCATGGAAACCACTCACCCCAGTACTTCACCCTGCCTGATATATCACCCTCTGCTCCTCCAGTGTACTAACTAATCAACATCCTAGCTTGTAAACACCATTATTATTCCTAATTAACTAATTAGTAACATATATAGTTAAGTAGAGAGAAGTATATGGTGTATATATGAGTGAACATCTGATGATACCTTAATAGGTTGGTATGGTGTTGAGAAGCTCAGTGAGAGTTTTTTATTTATAGACGTGGGAAACTGTAGACTTTCTGTATCAACTAACTTTGCTCAGGAACGTGTACTAAAATATACTAGCTTGACTAACGGAAGAGAAACATCCACGATGCTTTCTATTTTTGACTCATCATTCTCATAGTTGTTACTGATGATAATTGATAAGTAATAAATTGAAATTTTCAGCCACAAGATTACTACTCATTTTAGAAAAATTAGAGATGTCAAGCTAGTTGACAAAAATTATTGCAAAGAAAATTCAACAGGGAATAAATATAGAAAAACAAAAGCAAATTTCTTTTAGTTACAAAACCAAAGCAAAGCAAAATGTCATATCTTCGTAGCTTCAGCATAGTTTAGACAATATCTTGGTATTGCAGATGATTTGACCATTTCATTTGAATCATATACTAAATCAGCCCGAAATCAGCCTTCAAAACAACCAATACACTTAATAGATAAAAGAACTCGGAGATAAATTGTTAACGAGTGCAAAATCAATTACAAATACATCAAACATTTACCCAATCTCCAAGATAAAATTAGGTTATACTTCTCAAATACATTTCTCCAGATGATCATGATTTGGAATTTAGATTTTGTAGGGTAATCGAACCAGGGGAAGCATCAAAGACGGCTCTGAGTTTTCATCGTTGTCTCCGAGATACAGCTGTAGCTCGAGCCAGAGGAGTAGAAGCTGCAGTCCCAGCAGTAGTTCAAGAACAAGCACAAGTGATGCAATTTCAGAAAGAAGAGTATTGATTCGAGCCAGGAGACTGAGAAGTAGTGCAAATAAACGTGCACCGGAGGCTTATAAAGCACATAAGCTTCTTAAGCTCTATAAATTAACTTCAGTTATCTTCTAAAACCTTTGAAACTCATGCAAATTTATATCACTTCTGTGTTTTAATAATGTTATTAAAAAAACTAACAAGTTCATAGCTCTCAACTAGACTCACGTATGGACCATAAATGACAATACTGACAATACAGATAAACAACACAATTTTGTTGAATAAATGTTAAATGTTATTTTAAGTGGGTCTTAAATTTAGAAGTTAATAAAAATATGAAAGGCCAAGAGTTTTTCTCTGTAGGTGAAAGGTCATATTTTTATTAACTTCTAAATTTAAGACCCACTTAAAATAACATTTAACGTTTATTCAACAAAACTCCCCCATAAACTTAAATACTTCTTCCATCTATCATGCCAATCATTTTCTTGTATTTGTCGAGAAGTATCTTCGGTAGCGGTTTTGTGAAAATATCCGCAACCTGATCCTGACTTGCTACATGCACCAATTCCACACTTCCTTTGTTCACATTATCGCGAATAAAATGAAAACCAACGTCAATATGTTTGCTTCTTTCATGGTTTACAGGGTCTCTGAACAAGTTCAATGGTCAACATGCCTTGAGGGAGAGAGCCAGGAAATTAGACCAGGGTATTTTGATTATAAGGTTTGAGATGCCTTACAAAATCTGGTGTGGTGGGTGCAATTCCATGATTGCTAAGGGTGTAAGGTTCAATGCAGAGAAAAAGCAAGTTGGAAATTATCATTCCACAAAGATATCGAGCTAGTTTCACCATGAAGTCTGCATGCTGCAGACATGAGATTGTTATTCAGACCGATCCAAAGAATTGCCAATATGTAATTATTAGCCGTGCACAACAGAAGATTGAGGAGTATGACCACGAAGATGCTGAAACCTTAGCACTCCCAGTGGATGAAGAGAAAGGTAAGTTGTCAGACCCCTTTTATCGTCTTGAGCACCAGGAAAATGATATAAAGAAGAAAAAAGAAGCAGAGCCTGTGCTTGTACGGCTTCAGCGAGTATCTGATGCGAGGCATGCAGATGTTTATGCTTTAAATAAAGTCCTCCGCTCCAAACTTAGGAAATTTCTAACCGCTCCTTACACTCCTCAACAGAACGGTGTGGCCGAGAGGAAGAACAGGACCATTCTCGACATGGTTCGTTCAATGCTCAAGAGCAAAAAGATGCCAAAAGAATTCTGGGCAGAAGCAGTGAAATGCGCCATCTATGTACAGAATCGATGTCCCCATGCGAAGTTAAAAGATCAAACACCACAAGAGGCCTGGAATGGAAAAAAGCCAACTGTCTCTCATCTCAAAGTGTTCGGCAGTGTGGCATATGCACACATACCGCATCAACAAAGAACGAAGCTGGAGGACAAAAGCAAAAAGTATATTTTTATTGGTTATGATGAAAAAACAAAAGGGTACAAGCTACTTGACCCAACAAGCAAAAAAGTGACAGTGAGTCGTGATGTGCGAGTAAATGAAGCAAGTGAGTGGGATTCAAATAATTTGACAGAGGCTACCAACGAAGTTGAAGAATCAACAGGTTTTGCGCCAAGTATACCAGTAAACTCTGAAACTAGTGATGATGAAGATGAGCCATGACAACCCAAAATGCGGAGTTTACAAGATTTGTATGAATCAACAAATGAGGCGCACCTTATATGTCTCTTATCAGATTCTGAAAATGTTTGTTTTGAAGAGGCAGTGCGAGACAAAAGGTGGCAAACTGCCATGGATGAGGAGATTAAAGCGATTGACCGCAATAATACATGGGAGTTAGTAGAATTGCCAGAAGGAAAACAGACCATTGGTGTGAAATGGGTGTTCAAGAAAAGGCTGAATGCTTAAGGTGAGGTAGAGCGGTACAAGGCGCAACTTGTTGCGAAAGGATACAAGCAGAAGGCAGGAGTTGATTACGACGAAGTGTTTGCTCCTGTTGTTAGAATGGAGACAATTCGATTGCTCATTTCCATAGCAACTCAATTTAAATGGTCGATATTTCAAATGGATGTCAAATCGGCATTTTTGAATGGTATGCTTGAAAAGGAAGTCTACATAGAACAACCGCCCGGGTACATAAAAATCGGAGACGAGAAGAAGGTACTAAAATTGAAAAAGGCGCTCTACGGGTTGAAGCAATCCCCACGGGCTTGGTATACTCGTATTGATGCATATTTTAAGAAAAATGGGTTCAAGCAGTGTATCTATGAACATGCCCTTTATACAAAGAAGAGTGGAGGTGATGTAATGTTTGTTGCTCTTTATGTTGATGACCTTATTTTCATGGGTAACAATAATGAGATGATAGAAGAGTTTAAGGGCGCAATGACACGGGAATTTGAGATGACAGATTTGGGTTTGATGAAGTTTTTCCTTGGGTTGGAGGTTAGACAAGGAGAGACAGGTATTTTTGTGTCACAGGAGACATATGCAAAAGAGATTTTGAAAAAATAAAAGATGGCAAAATGTAACCCAGTGTCAACGCCAATGGAACCAGGTGTAAAACTTTCAAAGTTTGATGGAGGAAAACGTGTTAATGCGAGTATATATCGAAGTCTAATAGGGAGCCTTCGCTATCTCACATGCACCAGGACAGACCTTTCATTAAGTGTCGGCATTTTAAGTCGATTCATGGAGGAGCTGTATTATTCACACTGGAAGGCGCTAAAACGGGTCCTACGGTACATCCAAGGGACAGTGTCACTCGGGTTGTTCTACTCGAAAGCAGAAAATAACAAGTTAATTGGTTACTCTGCAGTGATTGGTGTGGAGACATAGACGATCGAAAAAGTACATCAGGTTCCTGGGCAACACAACTTTTACTTGGACTTCAAAGAAGCAACCTATCGTAACACTTTCAACGTGTGAAGCTGAAGATGTGGCAGCATCGTGGTGTGTATGTCATGCAATATGGCTTAGAAATTTGTTAAGCAAGATGGCGCTAAAGCAACAAGGTGCTACTGTGATTCGAGTTGACAATAAATCAGCTATTGAGTTGGCAAAGAACCCTGTAAACCATGAAAGAAGCAAACATATTGACGTTCGTTTTCATTTTATTCGCGATCATGTGAACACAGGAAGTGTGGAATTGGTGCATATAGCAAGTCATGATCAGGTTGCGGATATTACAAATACAAGAAGATGATTGGCATGATAGATGGAAGAAGTATTTAAGTTTATGGGGGAATTTTGTTGAATAAACGTTAAATGTTATTTTAAGTGGGTCTTAAATTTAGAAGTTAATAAAAATATGAAAGTCCAAGAGTTTTTCTCTGTAGGTGAAAGGTCAGGAGTTGTTTCTCTTTGTGACTATAAATAGATTGCTCCTTTGCATTGTAATATGAATGAACTGTTGGAAAAACATATCAGAAATAAATAGAGTGGTTATCGGAAATATTTGTGTGTCTTGTTCTTTTGTCTTCAAATTTAACATCCTTAAAAGAATTAAATGTTTTTAGATATTAAACTAAAAACAATGTAAATTGATTGTAAAACTGGAATATAAGTACAAATATGTATATATAAGGGAGGGGGGCTAACCTTGAAATCGATACCGTGCTTAGGTTGCTTCTTGGATGAAGACTTGGGTTTCCCCATTACTTGGAATTAGAAAGGGAGGTGGGCTAATTAACCCATTTGTGTTTAAGGGATTTAAGAAATCAGGGTCGAAAATCTCGTGTTCGAGACCTAGGGATGGTTAACAGGTACAAGCGTTCCAAACGACGGCGTTTAGCGGAGATTGAGTTGAAGATGAAGGCCGGAAAGTGAGAGAAGCGGCCATGGCTTCCAGTAGTTGGACACAGAAGGCGTAATCGTCGTCGAACTCGAACGGTCTGGCTGGAGCACAGCGGCGATATCGTCGGGGCCGTCCTGGTTCGGCGGTTTCAGAGGGGACATTTGTGTGGTTTTATTTATGACCCGGTTTGTTTATTGACAAATAAGGCGTTTTAATATAGCGGTCTGCAAAAGTGAGATGGGCTCTTAATACTAAAAAAATAAAATTTTATAAAATGAGAAAAGTTCTATGGAGATCACTTTTTTATCGGAAACCTTCACCACATATGTTCTGCAATCAAACCACTATAAAATATATTATTTTGTGAACTATGTTCTACGAGTATCACTAATTCATTAAAATTATTGAAGATCATTTAAGTTTAATAAGTAGAATGTGTATGTTCTGCAAGCTGAACAAATGTTCTGCAAACTTAACATGTTTTGCAGAATAAAGTATTTTTGTAATGTTTTACATTCAGTACATATATGATATTCAAGATTTTGAATAAAATAAAGATCTTTGTAAAGCACAATTCACAAATAATATGTTTTGCAATTTTTTATGCAATATTTAACTTGCAGAACACAAGTGGTCTCCAAGGTCTCCAAAAAAAAGTGGTCTCCATATAACTTAACCCTTTATAAAGTGGTCTCCATATAACTTAACCCTTTATAAAGTGGTCTCCAAGAAACTTGTCAATCAAATATTTAGGGCTCACCCTAACTTTTCCAATGGAAAGGGCTTGCCCTGACCCGTCCAAGGGTTTTGGCTCGCCAAGTTATCCAAGGTTTGAGCTTGCCCTAACTCGTCCAAGGTTGGGGCTCGCCCTAACTTTGTCCAGTGTTTGGGCGCGCCCTAACTTTTCCAAGGTTTGGACTCGCCCTAACTCGTCCAAGGTTGGGGCGCGCCCTAACTTATCCTAGGTTTGGGCTCGCCTTAACTTTTCCAGCAAAAACCCATTTCCTTGAACATTCGTCCTTGGCTGTCCGTGAAAACCTATTTTCTTGGCGTCTATCCAAATTGAGTTCTATTGACCCGACTTTGACCCGGATAACTTTCATACCAAATTTTGGTTATAACAACTACCCCCAAATTTCATATGTCATTGTTATTGGGATTAAAATTTTAACTTTCTTGGTTTCAAAAGATTTGTACACATCGTTCTCTTAATAAAGCGCACCTATATTGGTTTAGCTTTTAGGGCGCGGTCAAAAAATTTTAACTGATTCATACGTCAATATGGGAGACATATGTACGTACTATTTTTAAACCTAAGCAAAAATTATTTCATCCTTAACCATGAGGGCGCGCCCTCCGCATCTTGATCTATGAAGGCGTGTCCTCGGCCTTTGGCATCTTTTGTACCCCTTTGAGGGAAATTCCTGTATAAGAAATGCATCTAACTCGACAAAGTCTTTAAATTTGGAGGGCGCGCCCTCTTAGAGGAGCATTTTTATCGACAAGGTTTTTATCTTTGGAGGGCATGTCCACTCCAATATCCGTAGGATATAGATTCATAGATCCATATCTAACGCTTAGGATGTGCATCAATTTTGGGAAAAACTGATTAAAAGCCAAGCAACTGATCTAACCCTCATTTTCATTTTTTTAGGGTGAAGATTGTACCACCACTTGATTTTTTGTGGCATATTAGGTGCAAAGCTAGAATTTACTGTAACATGAGCTTGGATGACAATGTTGAAGATAAAATTGGAATGACAATTTTGACGAGAACAGGGACAAGATCGTTTCGGAATGACAATTTGATGCGGAGAACAAAGATCAGAGTATCGATAGTGCTTGGAAGGTGAGGCAATTTGCATTGATATTTACTAGTAGGCTTACCCCTCTTCCTCTTCTGCTCGGACATCGTCAATCTGTTTACTCCTCCATCCAAACCCCCCAACATCACCATCACAATCACCATAAAATCCAATCTTCATCGCCGGTCATTCAAGAAACTCTTCAGTTTCCTATCCAGGTTTATATTTTATGTTAATTGTTGGATTTTTGATGTACCCTTTTGAATTCTTGATGAATCTTGCTGACCCTTTTTGTGATTTCAGAAAGTTAGTGGTGGTATCGGAGGAATTGGTATTGGTCATACAATAAATATTGAATTTTATTCTTCTTGTTCTTACAAGTATGTTTGGTCCCCCTTAATTTTTTAATGCCAATATGTATGGGATCATGTTTATGTACTAATCAGGTGAATTGGATTTGTGTTTTTAGGAAATTTTGTTTCTGTTTTAGTGAATGTTGGTTTATGTAGTAGTATTTTGACAAACAGAATTTAAAGTTTGGATTTTTTGGTGTTTGTTAGTGTATTTTTGTAGAATTTTGAATGTTTATATAGTATGTATTCGGTATGCATGAGCGTTTGGAGTTAATTGGGGATTGTATTTACTGTTTGTATTAAAGGAGTACGGAAAACCAACTGTAAAAGGTTGATTAAGCACTCTTCAAATATAGGCACATCAGCAAGAATATAACTTTATCCTAAACTTAAGAGAAAATTTATGTAAGCTCTTAGATACATAGAGCAGTGGAACATCCATCATCGAACTATTCTGAAATGAATCCATATTTGACCTTAAAGTCAGTATGAGGAATCACGTATACTCAAAGAAAGGTATCATAGATAATAGGTGACCCAAGGTAGATATGAGCACAAGGACTTCAAAACAAAAACTATTCAATAAACTACAAAACGTAAGCATAAAACTAAATTATATCTTAGATCTATAAACTCATTCTTAACAAAAAAATCTGCCGCTAATTATGTTACCAAACTCAATGCCGTGTTCAACAATAAACGGGAACATTGGCCTGAACAGTCATAAAGAGTACTATAAAGAGTATAGTACTGGCTCCACACTTTTATCTTGTAAGAACAAAGCTGCTTATATTCATAAACTCTAATTTATTTGAGAGATATAATTATGCTATATTGATTTGATTGACGCAATTTCTTTTCTTAATTCAGCAAGCATTATGCCACCTTGTGATGATTTAAACAATGATGATGACGGATTTGTTTACTCCTTCTCAAGTAATGAGTTAGACTCTCCACCTCAGGTAACTCCAGTGTTCAGATCATTGGCATCTGGGATTCCCAGTACACAGTTTACAGAAAGTGTGGCCTTATCTGGAATTCTAAGCAGATTGTTGAGCACCGGAATGTTCTTGTTGCCACCAATAACCGAGCACCTCAGGAGTTGAACCAGGTGCACACTTCAATTATATGCAAAGCTTGAATACTCTGCTTTTACCGAGTTATTTAACTCCTTTTGTAAACTTGAATTACTATTTTATCTTTTAAAACTTAGCAATATTTCATGTTTACAGTGTTCTGGTTTCTAACTAATGTTCCTTGCTATTTAAATTTTCCCAAAATTTCAGAGACTTGGTGTGTTAGAGAAAGACTATATAGTGGTGGAGGATAGTGTCATCGGTCTACAGGTCAAGTACTGATTTCAGAGGATGCAACTTTTTTCTTGTGCTAGATACTGTGCTCTAAGGCTATGCAGGAACTCTAGTATCTGAGAAGATTACATTTTACAGTCAAATAGTTGCCAATGCAGTTGAGTAACTAACTCGGTGTTGTATTTCTTATGCAAGATTTTGGAGATGCCATAGCCATATATCCTGACTTGGCTGATGTCGGGTATGACTTTTTCACTTTTATATATACGAGTAGCTAATCAGTCTCCTGTGTTGAATTGATAGTTTTCTGACGAGTATATTTTTTAAGAACCTTATCTATCTTCTTCCGATATATAAGAGACGATTACTATCCATTTTTAAAATCTTATCATTTTTCAGAAAATTTGTTTGTCATATTATTTAGGACAACCAGTGATCTTAGTGCTCAAGCTATATTAAAATAACAATCGCTTAAATGTGCCAGTTCACTAATTTAATCATTTGTATTTTTCACTAGATCCACCAAGGAAAAGAAGGTAAATGATATTCATTCTCTAACATTTGCTTGATGTTAATTCAGTTTGTGATGCAGTTGACTAACTAATAAGACATTACTTCTGATAAGAAAGTTACTAGATTGGCAAGAAAATCTTGGGAACATGTCAAGCAAAGCATAAGAAGAGTCAGACATAAGGTACGTCCTTGAGAAGGCCGAGTATAGTTTTAATGTTCTACCAAAGGTATGGGAATGTGTTTCATTAAACAACTAAAGCACAAATTATGCTGTAACACGAAACTGTTGTTGGCCCTTGTAAGGATAGTTATAAATGTATGAGATAGCTTTGTCATTGTTATGAGGAGTCTGTGTTTACTGTAAATAATGTCTGCCTATCTGAGGTATTTAAGTGGATTAAGGTTCCTTAGCAAAAAGGAAGTGGATTGAAGTTTATAATTGTTATTCCAAGTCATCATGACATGATGTATTGTTTGCTTTTCCATAAATTGTCGGTGCTAGCAGAAATTTGTTTCTTTTACCCATATTGCAAGCTGAATGTTAAAGTGAATTTAGTGCATCTTTTCTTTGAGCAATAGTAAATAGTAATTCTGTTTATGGAGAGTGTACATGTATCGTTTAAGTGAACTCGGCTCGGCTCAGCTCATTTTCTTAAACGAGCCGATCACGAACAAGAAAATAAGCTCAGATATATATGACTTAGCAATATATAGTAAATTATATTATCAGCATCGCTGGGTTGTGGTGAGCAATCCAGGTTTATCCACCCTTATTAATTATTTAGAATAATTATGTATTTTTTCTAAAATCATGACTAGGCTGGAATAAGTACATTTTTAAGTATGTAATTACCCTACTGAAAAATCTTCAATATTAAGTAGTCTGATTTTTAATTATTTAAGCTGCATTGTTACCAATGGTGATAGTAATTTTACAGGGGCTGGGTTTTCATCAAAAAGAAAATACATGTTTGGAAAAGCTTTCTATACAGGTACAAGTAAATCAATATATATATTAACGATTCTCATATAAAATATTTCTCATAATTTTTTATATCACACTATCATAAAACTATATATTCGTGTAGGTTCTTCAACGCCTTTTGAGTGAAGTCTTAGCTGAAATTTATAGTCCGCTCGTCCGGTGCATTGCTCAAGAGTTTTTAACATGTTTGTTCATTCAAGAATTGATGTATTTAGCTTCACAAAATGTAATTTATTAGTTTGGTATTTGTTTGTATTAGGATTCTTGTTTAACAGAGCATATCTGGTACAAGAATTATTGTCTAAACAGAGGATGTATCTCAAATTATATAAAATTAACTTTTACATTTTCATATTGTGGTATAATTTCTTTATATATTGTAGGGTTATATTAATGAAACCTACTATTGCATAATAAAAATGCACCACTGTTACATTACACAAGCAGAGTGTTACATTAGACTATGTGGGGACCCACATTGGGACCCACTTTTGCAAAATAATTCCAACCTAATGTAACATCTATAAAATGTTAAAATTGGCAATGCATAGAGGCCTATTGTAATACTTTTAGTCATGTTATAATAGGTAGCCAAAGTGTTACAATAGGGGACCTGATGTAATGCTTGCAAGTGCAACGCCCCTTACTGTTACAATAGGTCTATTGTAATGCTTTTCGGGCCTATTGTAACAGTAGAAAGACATTACATCATGCCATCTAGGCGTAATGTGATGCTTATTCTGTTTGCGCATTTTTTAATTTTCAAACGTGAAGATAATCTTTTTTTAGATCAACTCTTTTTAATTTCGCTTGTTTATCCAAAAAAATTAATATTGACAATGTATCCCTCTTGCCTGATACCCCAACTTATTGGTATATTTGAATGAAGGGTAGATCACTAGTTCAAGGAAGGTTATGAAATAGTTCTAAACAAAAGTTCTCATATGAAGATATTTAAAAGAGAAACTTTAAGATTTCTATTAATCAAAGACTTCTTTATTGTAAGTTCCACCAACTTACTGCCAGTACTTTTATCTGGAAGCATTTACTAGTGTTCGGCCGGTTTCCACGACTCGGGATGTTTGAAAAATACTGTATTTCATTACTACTTTCCTATATTCTATGGGGGCGTTTGGATTGTGGCGTGGAATCGGAATTGAATATGTGAATGAGGTAAATAAGACTGGGAATAATATCGAATCCTAAGGGTTGGTGAAGGTATGATTTACCCACATTGAGCGACTGAGCTTCCAATTTGATATATCAAAATTACTAATCCAAACACTATAATTAATGGGATTGAGGTTTCAATTTACGTTAACCGGACTCATTAACCATGAACCTAATGGCTGTAATCGCAGTGAACATATCAAGTGAAAAAGGTCTGCCTGAAGAACTTTATATATATTCATATGATTTGAAAAGAATCAGAATTCTTGAAATCCCAACACAGTTGAGGTGAGGTTAAGTAAGGGGCTCAATGCACTAGGAGCAAATTTTCTAGCAAAAAGATGACAAAGAGGAGTCCAATCCCCATTATATTCACAGAGCAACCAACTATTCCTTATATATTGCATGAAAGTTTCCGTAATATTTTCTGCTGTAAATGTTGCAGGGTGTGGTCCTCCTAATGTCCAATCAACATATGTCACTAATCGATTCGAATTACAAGTTCCGTAAAACATGTGAACATAAGTTGGCAGGTAATGTTCATCTGGATAACAAGCAGGAAGACAATACTTCTTGAACAGTGCGTAGTACTTTGTATCCGACACAACTTTTGTAGCAAGATCACGGTTAATTTCAAACTATTGAGACCCTTTCCGCCAGTCCTCAAGCTGAATATCAGGCTGTATTTTGGAGCTGTAACGCCCACGCCTATAGCGGGAGGGATCATCGAATGACTGCACAAAACTCTGTTCGGATCCAATGAGGTACCTGTAGACAGTTGGAAAGTTGTAAATTGGTATACAACTCTCAGACAGAAGAGCAAATTGCTCGTTGGAGAAGTCTAGAAGAGCGTTGACCAGAAGACGCCTTTCTGCTCCGGTTAGAGATGCAGTTTCCCACTCGACTTTCTGAGAGGAGACACAGTTGAAGAGACGTTTAATAACAAACTCTAATGAGTTCAAATTCACAATTTTTAAAGTCTAAAGATTTCTTGCATTAGTGATGCGTCTCAACATAACTTTTGCAATGCAAGCCGGTAGCCTAAAATTTTTTAAACATGAAAAAGTAACGAATTTTATATCCTGAAACAAACTGCTGAAGCAAACTAATCATACCTCACTAGGTATTATGGCGACCATAGAAAACAGAGGTATTGCTCACATTATGCTAGAAATGGTCCGTGCCTCGCAAGGGCTATTATGCTAGTATTATTTGTACACAACTCAAGTTTTCAGGTTCAAATCCCGCCAGCAGCAAAAATTTATATTATTATTTATACACGACTCAAATTTCCAGTTTCGAATTTTGCTAACAACAAACTTTTATATTATCATTTATAAACATACTAATAAAGTTAATATTTCAAATCTCATCCTTCATACACTATATAATCTTAACTGAAAATATAATTTTATTATAATTTTAATAATATAAATATTAAAATTATAAAATTTATAAAATATTAACGAGTATCCGTATAACGCACGGGTTATAAAGTTAGTTTGACATAATTCATGGAATCGAGCTAAATGCGAGTTAATTAACCCTTTTACATGGCCAAACGAGGCCTTATTCAAGTAATGGTCAATTAATTTGGGTAATATAATTCTAATTTGGGATTAATTGTAATTTGAGTTTAATTAAGTCTATTTCGAGCCTAATTTATAAATGTTATGACACCCCCACACTCGGGGTTAGGAAAGAGGACCCACAATACAACTTTACTATATAATAATAGCAGAAACAAAATATAATACTCCGAAACTAACAGGATCTAACAGATAAAGTATGCGACAAGTTTACAACTACCAACCAGAGTAATATTATTACAACCCAAAAATATAATTTAAACCAAACTATCTGATTCCGACTTGGAATTGACTGATAACCCAAAGTATCTGATTCAGCTAATACACTTCCCACCAACTTATTGTCGCTTGCTCACACAATATCTACCTGCTCTGGCATCTGTAATCCTACAACACGATAGGGACTGCTAGGAACGCTCTTGCGAGTGGTGCGCCTAAGTCTGACCATCCTCTTGCTTAACTGCCATTATAAGATCACGCAAATAAATGAGCTATAGGTCTCAGAAAGTAACCATTAGACAATTCTAATATCAGAACAATAATGACATTCACAATCTCAATAAACTAGGTTGCAGGGTTATAATATTTCTAGGAAAGGATTTCAGGATAAAGATTCAATGGGATTGGAGGTTTAAGTGATGTTTATTCAGTTTCAAGATCAATCAATAGGGTTCTCAATAGATTCAACAATTCCAAGATGGTTTAATCAATAAACAACAGTTTCAAATCATTATAGTGAAATACAAATCACAATTCAAAATATAGTATTTTATGCACAATAAATCCCTTTTCATCATTTTAAACAATTTAGAACCCCTATTGGATTGGATTTATCCATCTTTTAATTACAATACGGGTGATCAGCCCGTACTAACCTTCATCTGGTCATTAAGGTACCTAAGGCAATTATTTTAGCCTATATATTGGACTATCCCCGCTAGCCTCTTATGTGATTGAACTAGTCCTACTAGCCTCTTACATCTCTATCCAATCTTTAGGAATTCATTAGAAAAACCTTTATATTGGAGAACACAGAAGTGTTAACTAAATTCTTTTTAACATTACCATCAATTGAAATCATTCGGACTCTTTCAAGCCGAAAATCATTGTTAGGTTCAATTCAAGAATTCAAATGAGAATAAACAATTAAAGCTAAGGAAACGTAAGTTGAGGAAATGATTAATCACTAAGCATAGGTATTATCAAAGTCATCCACAAGATGGTTCTCAGGAAATAATACAATAAAAAGCGCCGGGTTTACTGTTATAAGGATATGGGTAAACAAAGCATTAACAATAAGGATCTGGATAAACAAGGTATAAAAAAACAAGGCTTAACCAAGTAATAATCAATATAAGGATCTGGATAACATGGTATTAACAACCAGGCTTATCAAAGCAATAAGGATCAAAGGTCTTTGTAGATCACAAGATATAATGAAAGTAGGGTAGGGTATTTGAAATGAAATAGGTCAATAACAAGGGTTATCAATTCAAGTTCAACAACTGTACCAATAAGATCATCTTATTTTATCAATGCATAACATATCGACTCTCTGTGATCAATTCACTTTTAAAGAGAAATTAAAGTTACTTGCCTCACAAGCTTTCTTGTTTAACTGAATATTGAGCTACTGCCACCTAGAGTCTCTTTCCCTTTCCTAGAACGAATGCCTCTGCTTTCCGAATCCACAATCACAAAATAATCCATAATTAGAACCTCATCAAAACTTGACGTTTCTCAGAACGTCTATCTTTCTACCCCAATCAATATATCTTATTCCCTATAATAACTTATATCATACTTAACAGATATCAAATATCAACCTTATATCCTTTATACCCTTGTTCAATCATTTACTTACAAACACGTAATCACGTATACACATAATCCAACACATTCATTTATATCCAAATCTCATTACAGCTTTATATCTATATTCCTTATACTTATATATATATATCAACACACACACACACACACATATATAGAGAAAGAGAGAAGTGATCAACTGGTAACTATTTTGTAGAGTAACTAAATATTAGCCATTAGATTTATGTTAGTTAGGGGTTTAGATCTTGACATGTACCTAACATCAAATATTGCATCTGCTGTTAAAAAAACAAACTAACAGTGTTGCACAGTGTGAACAACGTTTCCAATTTTTAATTTTTTTTGTTTTTCTTATTTTTCTGGTTGAATTTAAATACTATGTAATTTTATAAATCATTTGTAAATATAATATTCTACATATTTTATGATTTTTTTACATTGAGATTCTAATTTTTCATATTTATAAATATAATTTAAATTTTAGGCTAGTCAATCTAAGGAAAAAGAAATACTAGATATGAAAATAAAATTAAGAAAACAACACAAAATTATATTACATATAAATAAACCCGACATAAATAAAAAAATACAAAAAACTAACATCCTGTGTACATAAAATTTACAGAACATAACATTAACAAAAACAATAGAAAACATTAAAGTTTACAAAACACTAAAAGTTTACAGAACATGTAAAACTTTCACGACCAATTAAATTTTTTATATGAAAAGAATACATTTTTAAATCATTAACCAAAGTTACGTTATAAAAAGAATGTAAAAAGGTATGACTAAAGGTTATGTTATAAACAAAGGTTAAAAAACACAAAACATGAAATTAAAAATTAATAAAACACGGTAAAAAAATAATAACCCAAGTTTCAGTAAAAATAATTACAGAACATATGATTTTAGTTTACAGAATACATGAAAATTATAAAAAATGATTGAGAACATGAAAAATATTAAAGAACTCATGGATAATTAGATGTGTTCTATAAAAATAGTTATAGAACACATAAAAGTTACTAAAAATGAAAACAAGAAAATTAGACATTAAGTAAAAAATATATAGCATTAAGAAAAGAAAAAACATAAAATATATAAGAATTATAGAACACAATACAGAACATTAGTTGAAATTACATAACACCACAATTCACAATAAATAAAAGCACATAAAAGTAATTACAAAATACGACTGCGGGTTAGTACGATAAAAAAATTAAAAATACATAAAAAAATTACACAGTGTTAATAAAAAGAAGGGAATACTAATAAAAGACTTGTTGTGCACAAAACAAAAATTGATAAAAAAATATTGTGCACGGTACAAAATATAAAAGAAAAACAAAAAAAAGTAAAAGAACGTGCAGATAAAAAAACTGAATCAATGTAACGACGTGATGTTAGAGTTAGAGTTACCTAGTTACTCAATAGATAGAGTTACCCAATGAATCCACCCCTATATATATATATTGTTCTCGATAATAGGGCATGACGTATTCGCAACTACGCTTACCCTTATCACAACAATCAATCAAAATACACTACAAGAAATTTGCAATCACACAACACCTATGAAACAACGGTCGACCAAAAAACCGTTGCCCCAAATTAGGAGACGACGGAGAATTTATTTTCCACGAATAACTGTTGTTAGACAACATGTAGAACAACGGTTATAACAGTTTTTCGAAAGACTTGTCTCTGTGGCATCCTCTTATTGAGGTAGACAACAGTTCTTAAATTGCACTGTTGTCATAGATCTTTAACATAACAGTCCAAAACCGTTGTTAATAAGCTAACTTATTGTAATCTCGGACAATGGTTTTGGACTAATTTGAAAAAACAGTTGTTACAAAATATACATATAAACAACGGTTTACGGAGTCTGTTGTATAAAGGAGTCAACAGAGAAGCATCATACAACGGTTTTACAATTTTGACAGAATAACTGTCGTCTGTTTACAAGAAATCATGGCACCACCTAATTGGTGGAAATTATTTCACTTGGATCGCTGAGTTGGCGAAATGAGAGTCGTTGATTGATTTTACTTGGATTGCTTAGTTGGAAGAATGACAACCGTCGATTGTGAGAATTTATCACATAACGGTATTTTGCAGAAACCGTTGTGTAACATCTAAAATTCAGATTGGTTGGTAATTAGCAAAATAATCTTTTCAAATGTTTTTTTAGACGATCCAACGTTACGGATGTTAACATATATTGATTTTAGCCATGTAAAAAAATAATAAAAAATTTCAAAATTTATCTTGCTTGACTTTATAAGGAAAATGAGGTAAAAGTACAACTCCCTAAAACAAGATTCGTTGTCGATTAATGAAATAATTTTTTCAAATGAATTTTTGGATGATCCAACCATACGGATCTTAACATATATTAATTTTAGTCACGTAAAAAAATAAAAAAAAATCAAAATTTATCTTGCTTGAGTTTTTAAGGAAAATGACGTAAAAGTACAACTCCCTAAAACAAGATTCGTTGCTGATTAACCAAATAATTTTTTAAAATACTTTTTTGGACGATCCAACCGTACGGATGTTAAAATATATTGATTTTAGCCATGTAAAAAAATAATAAAAAAAATTCAAAATTTATCTTGCTTGACTTTATAAGAAAAATGAGGTAAAGGTACAACTCCGTGAAACAAGATTCAACGTTGATTAACAACATATTTTTTTAAATGATTTTTTGGACGATCCAACCGTACGGATGTTAAAATATATTGATTTTAACCATGTAAAATAATAATAAAAATTTTTAAAATTTATCTTGTTTGAGTTTTTAAGGAAAATGAGGTAAAAGTACAACTCCCTAAAACAAGATTCGTTGCCGATTAATGAAATAAATTTTTCAAATGATTTTTTGGACGATCCAACCGTACAGATGTTAAAATATACCAATTTTAGTTATATCAAAAAATTATTAAAAAATTTGAAATTTATCTTGCATGTCAGGATTAAAATAATCATGTAAAATTACCCCTCCCAACAACGAGACTCGTTCCCGATTTACAAGATTAATTTTTAAAATAATTTTTTAGACGATCCAACCGTACGGATGTTAAGATATATCAATTTTAGTCATAAGAAAAAATTATTAAAAAATTTTAAATCCATCTTGCATGTCAGGATTAGAAAAATCCGGTAAAAGTACCCCTCCCGACAAGAAGACTCGTTCCCGATTTACAAGATTAATTTTTGAAATGATTTTTTAGATGATCCAACCGTACGGATGTTAAGATATATCAATTTTATTCATTAGAAAAAATTATTAAAAAATTTGAAATCCATCTTGCATGTCAGGATTAGAAAAATCCGGTAAAAGTACCCCTCCCGACAACGAGACTGGTTCCCGATTTACTAGATTAATTTTTAAATTGATTTTTTCGACGATCCAACCGTACGGATGTTAAGATATATCAATTTTATTCATAAGAAAAAAATATAAAAAAATTTGAAATCCATCTTGCATGTCAGGATTAGAAAAATCTGGTTAAAGTACCCCTCCCAACAACGAGACTCGTTCCCGATTTACAAGATTAATTTCTAAAATGATTTTTTCGGCGATCCAACTGTACGGATGTTAAGATATATCAATTTTAGTCATAAAAAATAAGACTATTTCTTGATTAATTAATTAATTTCTTAAAAAATGCTTTTAGGGTCATCTTGCAAAATGTTAATATATATTAACTTTTGTTATGTAGAAAAATAATTTAGAATTTTCAAATTTGTTTCAAATAATTTTATATAAAAAATTATGTGAAATTATTTAAAATAAAAATTATTCTATTAATATAAAGTAAAATACAAATTTACTAGATAAATTTTTAAATGATTTCTTCAACGATCCAACCGTACGGATGTTAAGATATATCAATTTTAGTCATATGAAAAAATTATTAAAAAAATTCAAATTCATCTTGCATGTCAAGATTAGAAAAAATCTAGTAAAAGTACAACTCCAAACAACGAGACTCATTCCCGATTTACTAGATAAATTTTTAAAATGATTTCTTCGATGATCTAACCGTACACATATTAAGATATATCCATTTTAGTCATAAAAAAATATAAAAGAACTTCAAATTTATTTTGCATGAAAACTTCATATTATAAAAAAATTCAAATTATCAAACCGTAATGTGAAATATTTACCTAGATTTTTAAATATTTTTTGTAAAAAATATTTTTTCATGCCTGACCAATAACAAAAATACTTTTATTATTTTCTCTCCCCTGTCAAATAATTTATCCCCCTATGAAAATTTGGTTTCCCCTTCATTTCTCGATCCCCTTTACTACTTCACTTTCCCCCTTTACTTTTCAATCTCAATTGAAATTGCCTCTCTCCCCTCCCTCTCGCTGCTGAACCGATGCATCACTCTATCTCTCTCTCTCTCTCTCTCTTCAGAACCGATGCATCTTTTTCAACTCATTCTTCTTACATAATCTGCGCAATTTGCCGTTGTTTATCTAGGCGAACTCGGTCTCTTTCAACACAAAGATGTTAGTCTCTCTCTCTGGGTAGGTGCTCAAATGTTATTATTCACTAAAGTTTCGTAATCAAAAGTAGAGTACACTTGAGTAGATCATTTAGTAGATGAAGGGAATTGATTTTGGGTTCAACTCGAGCTGGCAAGGGTAAGGGTTTGACTAAATTTTTAAAGAATGGGAGGTATGCTCAGCGTGTTGGATCTGTTTCCCCTGTGTATTTGTCTGCTGTTCTTGAATATCTCACTGCTGAAGTGAGTAATCTCTCTCTTTCTCCCCTTCACTCCCCCTCTATTTCTCTCTCTCTCCCTCTCTCTCTCGTAATTAGTCTCTCTCTCTTTGTTATGTATTTATTTATTTTTGTATTAATTCTAATTCACTGGGAGAGATGTTGTGATATTGCATATATTATGGTGATATTGTGTGTTTGGTTAAAAGAGTCTAAAATCATTTATTTTGGCATCCAGGTGATATTTCAAGCCACTAGGTTGATTACGGTTGTTAATGTGGTCTTTCGGAGAAAAATAGCAGATGCAGAGTCACTATCGTGCAGAGAGCCATACACTAATAAGCCTTCTGGATCTCCATGTGGTTGTGTTTTGGCAATGAAAGTTGGGCTGCGGCTTGGTTTACCATTGTATGCATTCTTTCCTCTTGTATCGGACCTTGCTGCACAAATTTCTTGTGGGATATTTATGAAGAAAAGTCAAGATTGTATAATGGGAGCAAATGCAAACAACCAGAATCAAGAAAAGATTGTTGTCCTTTTGGACCTGGTGCCTTTTGGTGCAAATTTTGATAACTCTACAGCCTATCTAATATATCAAAAATTCTATCAAAAGGAAGTGGGTATCGAACCTTATTATTTTGGTTAATACCAGGTCTTGTATTTATATTATCCAGGTATGAAATGTTTATTTTGATGTTGCGGTATCAAGTATATGCAGGCGATTGTTTGATTAATGCAGTCATACTTCATACACTGATAGGTCTTCCTGCATCTCCACCTGCACCTTCAACCTTTGATAGTGAGGCATATTCCGGTCTGGATAGTAAAAGGAAGGAGACCTTTTAAGCCCCTGGGGGTTGACGTCAATAGGCAGTAACATAAAAATGGACTTAAAGGTAGTGTAATTGCAATTATAATTTTGCTAGGCTCTCTGTCTCTAACTCTTTATTGTGCAGTTTCTTGGGTTATGTTGTTCAGACACAGAAGGAGAAATGCCCGACCAGGGTTAAATTCAACAATTCCAATGCCTTCACTAGCAAAATCCTCAGGAAAGACTTGTATCCACTATCCAGTGGTGTAAAGTATAGTCTTTCTTGTATCCAATACTGATCTTGCATGCAGAAAAAACTTACCATTGTTATCCATCATTACAATGATCAGATTTAGAATAAAATGAATCTTTAGTGTATGAAATATACTTTTAATATTACAGAGGCATGTGCATTCCCACTTTTTTTTGGCATGCTGACCCAGTATTTTGAGTATATATGTTGTCAATTCGCAGCTTCAAAGATTCCTGAGTTTTATTTCACCATCATACAAAACTGGCCTTTCCCCTTATACTAAAATTTCTTAGCAGCCTGATGTTCTCATTATTTTTTGACAAGACTTCTTGAAGGCATACACTTACGTCTATGATTATGCAGGGAAATTATTCACAAAGGAACTACCATCATCTTGCTGGTCACCAAATGATATTTTTTTGGTAATTGCAAGCAAAGATATAATCATTTTCATATGGGGCAAGACTGGGAATGCCTTTATATGTGTGTGCAAATATAAGGTAATATATAGGTAAATTCATTATCACAGTTATAGTTATTTGTTAAGATTATTGGCATGCCAGCTTTTTGGTAAGTTATTGTTCATACATGCTTTTGCAATTTTGCAAGTATGTTTCCAGTCACGAAATGGGTTGCAACAGATGTTATGTTGTGCATGTTTGGAAGCATTTTAATCCATTGACTTGTTTTTTCTACCTACCTCTTGTAAGTCGTTTTAGGTAATGAAAAAACTTAAGTTATTTATTTTCCTTAAATTATGTAATTTTAACAACCCTTTTTATTTTAATTGCCAAGATGTTTCAAAATTATGAGAGATGTGTATTTGTTATATGTTATTGTTCTTGGGTAAAAAAGAGCATGTATCTTGGATAAAAAATAAGAATGTATCTTGGATAAAAAATTAGATTGTCCTAGTATACATCTGAAATTGATTTATTTTATACTAGTACCTTGTATATAATGTAAAATTTATGCACTTTTGATTAAGCTTTTTTCGATGCATTCAATTTGATTTAATTCATGTCCTAACTCCAACAAATAACTAATATTGCAGGTAACAGGATGTTAAGTTTGAAGATGGAAGAGAAAAGGAGGGGAGCTCAAGATCTCAATTTCTTAATTGAAAAATGAGTGTTAAAAATAGATTTGTAGCTACAATTGTAATTCTTCTTTATAAATTTTGAATATTAAATTTTAATTTTATTTGTAATTTTTACAATAGGATTAAGACACAGTTTTATTTTAACAATACTATTTGATTTGTTTTCAATGAGTTTGATCTGGTACACAATTGTGTGAAAGCCATTAAAAATTATTAAAACCATTGTATGTCTTACTTTATAAAATTATTTTCTTCTAACAATATCTTGGTCATTACAAAAACTGGTGTGAGCATAGCTGAAACACAATACCCAAAAAATAAAAAACCATTGTCTAAAGTATTATTTTCTTAATAAAAACCATTATTTAACTAGATGAAATTTATACATAAACTGTTGTAGGAGTAAATTCACATAACACTATTTTTAACTATTGTGCCTCTAAATTGTTACAACGGCTAAGAAACTGTTGTTTGTAGAATATTAGAAAGGGTCATATGCGTTGTGTGAATAAAATGAGACAAAGGTTTTATATTCAGTTGTGTGATGTATTTGTTACAATGGTGCGTAACCATTGTATGAGTGCCAAACACACCGCCCCCGGATAGACAACGAAAAATTCATCTTTTAGACAACGGTGGAAAACCATTGTCTGATTCAATATTTCTTGTAGTGATAAATAATTAAGTACACCTAATTTCTTTTTAGCACTTAACCCTTAACACGTATCATGCACTAAACTTTATACGATTAACAACTCGAATCAAAACTACTATACGGAATTGAATCCTTATTTCTTTTTAAAACCGAATACCAATCCTTGTGATCAACTCACATTAAACAAATATCACTTTGCATGCAAATTAAAATTAGCATATCCATCTCAAATATCACAAAATCACTTAAAACACTTAATCGTGCAATTCGACTTCTTAAAACTATACAAGCTAACATGCATGATCCATAGCATGTGTAATCCTAACCATCCTTAAAACCATTCTTTTTATCATTTTTTATAAAAAATTGAACCTTAAAAGCTCTTAATTCGAACAAAAATCACAATTCTGACATTTAAAAAGTTTCTTAGCTTCTACACAATCATCAATCAATCAATACAAGACTTCTAAACATTAATTACCTTTATAAATAATTACCTTACATTTTTTTATCAAAAAATCGAACCAAAACATGTTGGAAACCGAATGAAACTTAGAAAATCAACATGCATCCATTTTTAATAACATGCATAAAGATTTTAGTGACATGCATCAATATTTAGTCAACTAATCATATAATCAACTGCCAATAATCATTCTATTCAAACTTATAATCATAAACTTTGATTTAAAAACCAAAAATCCAATCAAGCACTAAACAAGTAACATGCATTTTACAATTCATCTTCTTTACACTAAAGCAAATGGAAGATCAAGTTTAAACAAATCCACCGGTCCCTTTTGGTCATGGCCGGGGTGGTCGAATTCGAGGGTGCTCATGCAAGGGTCTTTCTTCAAATTTTGGACCTTTAAATCTTGTAATACTAATCTACTATACACCCTTATAAACATACATCAAGAAATTGTAATTTTCTTGAATATACTCTAAGAGAGGGTTTTGTAAAAACTTACTCAAGAACTTAGATGAAAATGATGTAGGATAGAGGATTATAAATGGTTAATATTTATGGTAAAATCTTTGAAAACTAACTTAGATTTTGATCTCGCATGTGAGAGAGAGAGAGAGAGAGAGAGAGAGAGAAAAGAAGAATTCGAGAGAGAGAGGGGAAGAAAAGAGAGACAAGAGAGAAGAGAGAGAGTAAGCTGGGAAGGAAGGAGGATGGGAGGAGGGAGTATATATAGTGGAGTGGAGGGGCAACATGATAATTCACAATTGCTTTTCTCTTTTATTTTCTAGAAAATTCTAGAACATAAAGTAACAAATATAAAAACAGCTTTATAAATTATAAAAATTACACAACTTTTATTTTTAAAATAAATATCATGAAATTAGCCCTCTCCTCATATTTTTAAAATTATTTTTGAGTAAATAGATCATTTTCTATGAATTTTACAATTAACTCTCAGATAATAGAAATAACCTTTCGAAAATCATTTTAAAAATATCAGAATATCAAAATAAATTCAATCATCATTTTTAGAAAGTCTCTAGGGCTATTTCAAAGATTATAAAATAAATTTCACACTTTGATCATACTCCGATAATTTTATAAAAATAAATAAAGATCAAATAATCCTTATTTTTATTCAATAAATCCTTTTGCAAATAATTAAATACTCGTGAATCTCAGAATCACACTCTTAACTCTAAAATATCATATATCATATAATAACATCATCCACATTTCATATTTGTACACCTCAACACATAATTTTCCCTTGTAAATGCTAATTACATTTATAACAATTACCCGGTAATTCAAATAACAATATAACTTTCACATTTATGACTCCATACAACAGAAACACACAGAGGACTAGATATCTTTCATCTCCTAATATAATCCATGAATTATCTTATTTTTAATCCTTTTTTTTCATTTAATCCACCTTTCTTATAACGGGTCCCATTCTGTCTGATGGCTTGACAACAACTGATTAATTTATGTTTTCTTAAAACATAACTTATGCATTTGCTGACTCGTCAAACTGGATCGAGTCATTTTACAATCCCTTATACTTTTTTACAAAAACACACATAAGCCACAAAATTATATACCTTTATATTTATAATCATAAATCCACACATAGATCATAAATCTATACTTTATCATATAATTACATCGCGAAAATCTAAGTCGTTACAATCTACCCCCTTAAAAGGATTCTGTCCTCAGAATCTAGCCTAAGCAAATAAATGGGGATATTTCTCACACATTTCTCTTTCTAATTTTCAAGTTGATTCTTCTACCTTAGGATTTTTCCACAAAACTCTAACTAATGGCACCACTTTATTTCTAAGCGTTTTTCTTTCCGATCTAAAATTTGAACGGGTTGTTCCATATAAGAATTTTTTGCTGAATTTCTACGGGTTCCAATTAGTACGTGACTGGAATCTGCATTATACTTCTTCAAAAGAAATGCGTAGACTTTCTCAGTCGATCAATGATCACCCAAATCGAGTTATGATTAGCCTTGGTCTTTGGTAATCCTACCTCAAAATCCATTGCGATATGTTCTCACTTCCATTCAGGTATGTCTAGTGGTTGAAGCAATCTGCTCGGTCATTGGTGTTCCTCCTTTACTTTTTGACATGTATATCACTTACTTATCCACTCTATAATTTGTTTTTTCATATTCAGCCACCAATAGTTCTCTTTCAAGTCCTTGTACATTTTCGTACTTCCAAGATGAATCGAAAACCTCGAGTTATGCGCTTCGCGTAAAATCTCGTGCTTTAGCTCTACAACATTTGGAATCCATATATATGAATTAAATCTGTATATTCCTTTATCATCCTTTTGAGTCTTAATTTCTTCTCCAGATAATTTATCTTTCTCATACTCTATCACTTATTCCTGACAACGTCGAATCTTTTCCAGACTGGATGAAATGCCATGATATAAATCATTTCATTCTCTATCTCCGGGATTTACATCTCTGTCTCCAACTTCATAATTTCTTTGATCAATTCTACAGATGAAGTTAATATATTAAATCTTTCCTTGTGGCTTAGCGCATCTGCTATGACATTTGCTTTTCCAAGATGATAACTTATCGTGCAGTCGTAATCCTTGATTAATTTCAACCATCTCCTTTGTCTCATATTCAACTCTTTCTGCGTAAAGATATATTTCAATCTCTTGTGGTCCGTATAAATTTCATATTTCTCTCCGTACAAATAGTGTCTCCAAATCTTAAGAGCAATCACAATCGCTGTTAATTCCATTTTATGCGTAAGATATCTCTGCTCATGCGGCTTTAACTAACGTGATGCATACGCTATTACGTTTCCGTGCTACATCAACACTCAACCTAAACCTTTATACGAAGCATCACTATATATCACAAACTCACCCTTCTCATCAAGTAGAACCAATACTGGTGCATAAACTAACCTTTTCTTTAGCACTTGGAAGATTTCTTTACACTTATCTGTCCAAACAATTTTTTTTCATTTTTCTTCGTCAACTTAGTCAGTGAAACTGCAATCTTAGAAAAACCTTGAATGAATCGTCGATAATATCCAGCTAGTCCCAAAAAGCTTCTCACTTATATTGGAGTCTTTGGCCTTTCCCTATTCATAACAGCTTCAATCTTCGCAGGATCTACTTTGATACCTTCACTATTGACTACGTGTCTAAGAAACTGAACTTCCTTTAACCAAAACTCACATTTAGAAAACTTTGCGTACAATTTCTATTTCCTCAAGATTTCCAAAGCAATTCTAAAATGTTCCATATGCTCCGATTCTGACCTTGAGTAAATCATGATATCGTCAATGAATACTATTATGAACTTGTATAAGTATTTCTTAAATACTCAATTCATAAGATCCATAAAAGCAGCTGGCGCATTTGTCAAGCCAAACACCATTACCAAGAATTCATAGTGTCCATATCTCGTTTAAAATGTCATCTTGGGTTTATCTCATGCCTTAATCTTCAGCTGATGATATCCAGATCGTAAATCGATCTTCAAAAAACAAGTAGCTCCTTTCAATTGATCAAATAAATCATCAATTCACGGGAGAGGGTACCTATTCTTGATAGTCAACTTATTGAGTTCGTGATAATCGATATATAATCTCATGCTTCCATCTTTCTTCTTTAGGAACAGCACTAGTGTACCCCATAGGGATACACTCGGTCGAATAACTCCTTTATCTAACAATTCTTGTAATTGCATCGCTAGTTCCTTCATTTCAATGGGCGCCATTCGATAAGGGGCTTTCAAAACTGGTTCCGTTCCAGGAGCCAAATCAATTGTGAATTCGCTCTCTCGATCTGGAGGTAGTCCATGTAATTTATCGGGAAAATCTTTAACCACAAGAATGTCCTCAATCCTAAGGGATTCCTTCTCTACATCCTTTACGTGAGCCAAATAAGCTTCGCATCCTTGTCGTAATAATCTTCTTGTCTGAGTTGTCTTGAGAAACTTTCTCTTTTGCTTTCCCCCCTTTAAATATCACCTTAGTTCCATCCTTGGACCTCAATTTCAAATTCTTACTTCTATATTTGATTTGCGCATCGTGGTTCACGAACCAATCCATTCCGAGTATGATGTGGAATTCTCCTAACTTAAATGGTATTAAGTCAGTAGTAAAGTACTGACCTTCTATAACAATATCACAATTTGGAAAAACCTATCGACAATAACTCTTTCCTGAATTGCTACTTCGATAACCAAACTATATTCTAAAGGGTATGCAACACACTTTAATCTATCAAAAAGATCTAGTAGCTCTAGAATCCATTAACACTTTAACTTCTACTGAATTTACAGCAAGCGTACCTGCTACCACATTCGCATCTTGCACGACATCTTTCATTATCATATTAAATGTTCGTGCCCTTAGCTGAACTGATTGTGCTTGTTGGGGTGGTGGTCCAGCAATTCTCAAGACATTTTCCTCCTGAACAGGATCTTTACAATTCCTTGCCATATGGTCAGCTTTTCCGCATTTGAAGCATGTTATCTCGGATCTTCCCACAATATTTGAACATTCCGATGAGTAATGTCCTTTCTGGTTACACTTAAAACATGTCATATTAAGCTTGTTGTACCTTCCCGGGTGTCTCTTTCCACAAGTCTTGCATTCCGGGATTGAAGGTCTATTATCCCTTGTCAACCATCACTACAATAGATTATAACATAAAAGGGGAACCCGACATCTAACCAAGTATCCCAAGCCTACTGGCGTTGAAAAGAAACAACAACAACTGCTATGGGCTCTACCAGATGTCCCGCCTGAATTCATAACCATAATTAAACATTACGATCCAGAACCTCTCTCAACACTGACATCAGCCACCGCATCAACTTATGAACTCCGCGGACCTCGGCATCAGCATCACTGCAAGAAGGACCCTCAACCAACCATCTACAGGAAAACTGTTCCACCATCTCAATACGAACATGCCACTCGGGCTCTAGTACCAACATCTGCAATCTAGACTTTCGGTTCAACCTATCTACCAAAGATCTCAATTCTGGTATAAGAGTAAACACAAAGTGACGGTCCCAAGCCAAATCATCACCAACATGGGCAGGCAAACATGCACTCTATCAGGAGCTGGGGAATCTTCCCTAACAACTGGGGACTCATGTATTGGAAATATGGAGTATACATGCATAGGGGTCACAGTATCCTCAGACGGATCCTCCTCGGTATCTGAACTAATATACCGGGCTCTACAGATCCCGGTAATAAACTATCCTCAGAATCGGCATCACTACCACTATCAGCACTATCAGGATCTTGAGATAAAATATAAAACGGTAACTAAGAAACAACAGTGGGGTTAAATCAAACCCCCAACTAACTCAATACCCTAACTCTAACTACTTTCTCAGCTATATACTTACTTAGACTATACCTAATAGTCTAACTCAACTCTATATGAGTTGAACACTCTCGTAATATTTAATTACCCTTATTACCCTTTTATCCTAACTTGTCTCAGGGACTAAATCCTGTAGCCCTGATACCAACTTATGACGCCCTCAAACTCGGGGTTAGGAAAGAGGACCCACAATATTATTTTACTAATATAATAATAGCAGAAAAAATATAATACCCTAAAACTAACAGGATCTAACAGGACAAAATATGAGAAAAGATTACAACTACCAACCAGAGTAATATTATTACAACCCAAAAATATAATTTAAACCAAATTATCCGATTCCGACTTGGAATTGACAGATAACCCAGAGTATCTGATTCAGCTAATACACTTCCCACCAATTTATTGTCGCTTTCTCACACATCATCTACCTGCTCTAGCATCTAGAATCCCACAACATGATAGGGACCACTAGGAACGCTCTTGTGAGCGGTGCGCCTAAGTCTGACCATTCTCTTGCTTAACTGCCATTGTTAGATCACGCAAATAAATGAGCTAAAAGGCTCATCAAGTAAGCATTAGACAGTTCTAATATCAAAACAATAATGACAGTCACAATCTCAATAAACTAGGTGGAAGGGTTACAATATCTCTAGGATAGGATTTCAGGATAAGGATTCAATGGGATTTGAGGTTCAAGTGATGTTTATTCAGTTTCAGGATCAATCAATAGGGTTCTCAATAGATTCAACAATTTCAAGATGGTTTATCAATAAACAAAAGTTTCGAATCATTATAGTCAAATTCAAATCACAATTCAAAGATAGTGTTTTATGCATAATTAAACGTTTTTCATTATTTTAAATAATTTAGAACCCTTTTTGGATTGGATTTATCCATATTTTAATTATAATACGGATAATCAACCCGCACTGATCTCCATCTGGTTATTAAGGTACCTAAGACAGTTATTTTAGCCTATATATTGGACTAGCCCCGCTAGCCTCTTATGTGATCGGACTAGTCCCACTAGCCTCTTACATCTCTATCCAATCTTTAGGAATTCATTAGAAAATCTTTATATTGGAGAACACAGAAGTGTTGACTAAATTCTTTTTAACATTACCAGCAATTGAAATTATTCGGACTCTTTCAAGTCGAAAATCATTCTTAGGTTCAATTCAAGAATTCAAAGGAGAATAAACAAATAAAGCTAAGGAAATGTAAGTTGATAATGTGAACGCCCTCAATCTCGGGGTTAGGAAATGAGGACCCACACACCATTAAACTATCAATAAAATAACATAAACCCCGATTAACTACTAACATGATCTAAACAGAATTAAGTATGAGACAAAACAAAACTATCAACCAACATATTATTATTACAACCCAAAATAATATTTAATTTACACAATCGATTCAGACTTGGAACCGACAGATAACCCATTGTATCTTTACAAACTTTCCAACTAAGCGCTTGCTCACACAACCTGTACTACCTACTCTGGCATCTGGAAGCCTACGATACGGTAGGGGCCACCAGGTACGCTCTTATGAGCAGTGCGCCTAAGTCTGGCCATCTTCTCGCTTAACTGCCATGGTTAGAACAAAGTAAAATATATGAGCATAAAAAGCTCAGCAAGTAACTATATGACAATTCTATGATGCAGTAATAACAAATATCCAAATCACTTTTAAGGCATTCTATTTTAAATCTGTAGGTGGCAGATTTCTATCTTTGGGCTATGAAAGGGTTATGAAGAAAGATTTGGGCTTTCAGGAATCAAGGCTGAAGATAGGGTGAAAGCCGACGTTCATCACAAATCATTAACAAGATCTCAAGGATCTTTCAAGTGGAAAGAAAGAATCTATTCAACTCTGGGAATCAATTATATGATTGATAACTATATCAGAATAAGAATTAAGGTTCTCAAAGCTGTATGCTAAACAATAACACAATCAACTCTTCTCAAATTATTTTAAATCATTTCATTTACAAAGAAGCAATTGCTAAGGCAATGTATTCAATATCTTTTTCTAAAGTGATAGGGAACCCTTGATTGGACTACTTTAACTTTCATAAATAATAATACGGGTGATCATCCCGTACCGACCTCCATCTGGTCGTTAAGGTACCTATGACATAATTTCAGCCTTAAACTGGACTAGCCCGCTAGTCTCTTATATGACTTTATATGACTGGACTAGTCCCACCAGTCTCTTACGTCTCAATCCAATCCATCAGGAATTCATTTGGAAAACCTTATGTTGGAAAATAAAGGTTTTACTAAGTACATTTTATCATTACCAAGAATATGAAATCATTCGGACTCTTTCAAGTCAAAACTCATTCTTAAGTTCAATTTCAAGAATTCAAAGGAATTGAATGAATCAAAAGTAATCAAAGATCAATACTATGGTCGAGAACAAATGATAAACAAGGTCTACAAGTTAGGGAACCAAAACAGTTTCAAGGATCAATACAGGTTAAGGTAAACAAATAAATGAAGGATTTGGGTTTCTCGAAATATTATGCAAGGGAGTTCATAAAGGTTCTTATAGGGTTTACGAGAATTTAGGGTATACAAAGGATTCAATAGGTAATCAAGATATAAATCGGCAGGGTTACTATAAGGGTTTGAAAAATAATTATATCAAGTCGCTACACGAACAATATCAAGGTGTTTCGAGGGATTAATGATAGATATAACACAAGTATTAACGTTCGGGTTCAAGAATCAATATCAGGTTATCACAAGGGACAATAAAAGGGCTTCTCAAGAATCAATAACAGGTTCACAAGGAACAATAACAGGGTATCTCAAAATCAATAACAGGTATATCATAATTGCAATAAAAAGCCTCGAGTTAATCATGGCATCATCAATATCCTCTCTATAATCAAATTATACGAGTAGGCAGAGTTACTTTCCTGGATCCGCTTTCCTGTTTTACGGGGTTTGAGCTACTGCCACCTAGAATACCTTTCCCTTCCCTAGCCTGAATGCTTCACGATCCGAATCTACAATCCGAAATCAAACCCTAATTAGGTTCCCACTCGATGTTCCCAGAACATTTAATAATTACCCCAATTCGATCTAACGCTTAACTTATATATACGAGTATAATACCGAATACTCACATAACACTTAATAGTGTACACTTATATACTTAAACTCCATACTCTAGCAAATAATCATATTTCGTATGACTCGATAACTAAGTAACTCAATCCTTTCCTTTTTATCCAAAAATTCGAACCAAAGCAAATGAACCACATCAAATAGATCAACATGCAATCTTATATCTTGACATGCATTCATTTAACTAGACTCTAGAATCAAATCAACCAAATAACTTGAAGCAATCCCTTTTAAAACTATAAACCATACGGCTTTTTCAACAAAAGACAATTAAAGAATCAAATAATGACATGCAAGTACAAGAATCACTTGTAAACTTTAATTTAATCTAAAACTCACCCCTTTAAATCATTTTTCAAAGAAAACGAAACACAAATTAAGTTCTAAAGCCAAAATTCTTTGTAGCCTTAGATCAAAATTAGACCCCCTTTTTAAATTATAAAAATTCGAACTCCAATCATCAAACAAAATCAACAAAATTGCATGCAACCATTTAAATTCACATTCAAACTACCAATCATCAATTAACCTTTAAAAATCATTTTCCCCACACTATTTTATCAAAAATTCGAACCTAACAAGTGTTAAAAGTCGAATGAAGCTTGGAAATTAGCATGCAATGATTTTTAGTAACATGCATAGAGATTTTGATGACATGCATCCACTTTTATCCAACTAAACACACAATCAACCACCAATAATCCTTGTACTCAACCTTTTAACCATAAAAACTTGATTTTGATCAAAACCTCAAGTAAACATCAAACAACTAACATGCAATCTATACTACATCAAATATACAGTAAATCACTTTGAAAATCACACAATCTAGAACTTTATTCTCTCCTATATGAAAATGTTCCAAGAAATTGTGTTTTACTTGGACATAATCAAAGAGATGGTGCTACAAAACTTGCTTAAAACTTACATGCAAAGAGGAATAAGATAGAGAATTAGAAAATATGATGATCAATGGTGAAATCCTTGAGTTCTAGCTAGTATTTACTATTGCATGTAGGAGAGAGAGAGAGAGAGAGAGAGAGAGAGAGAGAGAGAGAGAGAGAGAGTATTCGGGAGAGAGAGAGCCAAGAGGGAGAAGAAAGAAAAGAGCGAAACGAGAGAGAAGAGAGAGAAGGAAAAGATGAAAGAAAGAAAGAAAGAGTGGCTGGGTGGAGAGAAGAAAAAGAGGGAGGGGGTGGGTTTTTATAGCCAAAATGGCATAAGCGTTTTGGTCTTTTGCCAACCCACTCTATAATCTTCTTTTTATTTAACTCAAAACGAATTTAATTAATACGCAACCCTCTCAGAAAAGATGAAAATGTCACGAATAAAAATTTTAGAATATAGATCTCGAAATTAGATTTCTAGACATATTTTAAAAATAATTTTTGAGCGTACAATTTATTTTCTATGAATTTTACAAGATTGCACTCAAAATAGAGTTATAACTCGATAAAATCATTTTAAAATACACCGATCACCAAATAATTTCATCTATCATTTTAAGAAAGTCTCTAGGACTATTTCGAAGATAACAAGATAAATTTCACGCCTTGATCATACTCGAATAATTTTATAAAAATATATAAAGGTCCAATAAACCTTATTTTAAATCAAATAAATCCCTTAAAATCATTTAAAAATAACTAGAGCACATAATCAAGCATATTTTCAAGAAATAACACGTATTCACATATCATGACTCATATCGTAACACATTCGATCATAAGAATTCCCATTTTTAATTGATAACCACTTTTCACGTAACAGGTCGTGTCCTGTCTGACGGCCCGACGCTGAGCGTTTTCAAATACGCTTATCAATCATTCTCTTCATATCAACTGACACACCACTGGAATATAATACTCACTTAAACATTCCTATTTTACACAATAACACTTATTTCACATTTAAATACCTTAATCTTTTTTTAAGACAGGTTTCGTTCAACATGACGGCCCGACAACACAACTTATACCATAAGCTGACTCATCAAACTGGAATGGGTCATTTCATGTTCCCAGTTACTAATATATAATAAAGACAATTAACCAACAAAATTATTTAACCCTTTATTTAATCACATAATTTATAATTACACCACACAATTATACTTTATTCACTTAATTACGTCGTGAAATTCCCCGTCGCTACAATCTACCCCCCTTAAAAGGATTTTGTCCCCAGAATCTAGTCTAAGTAAATAGATGGGGATACTTTTCTTGCATTTCACTCTCTAATTCCCAAGTTGACTCTTCTACTTTAAGATTTCTCTACAATACTCTAACTAGAGGTACAACTTTTTTTTGAGCGTCTTCTCTTTTTGATCTAAGATTCGCACTGGTTGTTCCATGTATGACATATCTTGTTGTATTTCTACTGGTTCAAATTTAATCACATGGCTTGCATCAATATTATATTTCTTTAGAAGAGAAACGTGAAACACGTTATGAAGATGTTGCATCTGCGGAGGTAATGCTAACTCATAAGCCACTTTCCCGACTTGTTTAAGTACTTCGAATGGTCCAATATACATGGGACTCAACTTTCCTTTCTTCCAGAATCTGGATAAACCTTTCCTCGGAGATATCTTTAACAATACTTTATCTTCAGGCTCGAATTACAAATCAATCTGATCTTGATCCGCGTACTTCTTTTGTCGATCTTGAGCAGCAATCAGCCTTTTACGAATCACTTCCACTTTCTCTTTCATTTGTTGAACTAGCTCTGGGCTAATTAGTTTGTGCTCACCAACCTCGTCCCAATATGTAGGGGATCTACACTTTCTTCTATACAATGCTTCATAAGGCGGCATGCCAATACTCGCGTGATAAATGTTGTTGTAGGAAAACTCAATCAATGGCAAATGATCGGCCCAATTTCCTTTGAAATCCAATGTACTGGTTCACAACATATCCTCGTCGTGCTCATTTTCAATTTAGTCCCCAAATGATCATGAAATTATCGCCAAAATCTCGAGTTAAATCTCGGATCTCTATCGGACACAATAGATACTGGAACTCCGTGACACATCAAGATCTCGTCCAAATATATTTTGACCAACTTTTCCAATGAAAATCTTCCGTTAATTGGCAAGAAATGTGACTATCACCCAAATCGCATCATGATTAGACTTGGTCTTTGGCAATCCTACCACGAAATCCATCACGATATGTTCCCATTTCCATTCAGGTATGTCTAGTGGTTGAAGCAATCCACTCGGTCGCTAATGTTCCGCTTTTACTATTTGATATGTATAGCATTTACTTATCCATTCCGTGATTTCCTTTTTCATGTTTGGCGACCAATAACTCTATTTTAAGTCCTTGTACATTTTTGTAGTTACAGGGTGAATTGAAAATCTTGAGTTATGCGCTTCGTGCAAAATCTCATACTTTAGCTCCACAATATTAGGTATCCAAATGTGTGAGTTAATGTGATATATTCCCTTTTCATCCTTTTGAGCTTTAACTTCCTCTCCTGACAACTTATATTTCTCACAGTTCATTACTTGTTCATGACAACATCGAATCTTTTCCAAAATTTTTGGTTGAAATGACATTGCATACATGCCTCCTTTTCCTAACTCTGGAATCTGCACTTCTATTTCCAACTTTTCAAAATCCTTGATCAATTCCTTTGATGAAGTTAACATATTCAATCTTTCTTTGCGGCTTAATACATCTGCTGCCATATTCGCTTTTCCGGGGTGATAACTTTGTTAGGTCGCACAACACTGTAGAAGGGGGTTGAATACAGTGTTTATATAATCAAATCGATTTAGCACAAGTATGTAACAAAGATCAAGTATATTCAATAAACTTTGTTACAATATGAACTGCTGTTCTCTCTCAGTGATGAACAAATATCACTAAGAGCTGCTAGGTTACAATGTATAATCTTCTTGATAATGATAACACTTATAGTGTAAACCCTAAGTCCATGTTTATATAGTACACAGTTACAAGATATATTCTAATTGATATGGAATATAATTAGTCTCCTAAAATATATCAATCAGATATCTTATACAAGTCTTCTAGTCCTCTAACTCTTTCTATGCATATCTTCTTTTGTTTTAGTTTCGATCTTCTCCTATAAATCAGCTTCATTCCTTAACTGAAAGTCTTCCCGCACTTAAGTTCTGATATAACCTTAAGTTCTGATATTAAGTTCTGACTTCCAGTAAGTCCTGATTTCAGTAAGTCCTAATTTGTCCTATTGTTAAGTTCTGAAAACTAAACACAAATCATATTAGACATGACATCTCAAATATATCTAACAATCTCCCCAACTTGTAAATTATGCAAAATATAAAAGTTAATAGATTTGATGATGTCAAAAATATTTTTAAGTACAAATGCAATAAGAGTTTCACTAGATAACTAACTATAACTTATAGTCATTCTAGCTTTTACCGATCTCACTGAGTCAATTTGAATCCAAAGTGATTCTTGACAAAGTTTGATATCATCTTTTCTTCTTTAATCCTCAGGACTTGAGATAGTGTGGTCTTGACTTGCTTCATCTCTTCATTCCGACTTCCAATCTGGTAGATTGCAGTCCTTAGTGCAGATATATGGTTTCTTTTTAAACCATCATCCAGTCTTATGACCCTTGGATGAGAAGAATCTTCATTGTAGTATAGACATTTCTCTTTCAATATCACTTCAAGCTTAGCAGAATCCTTCTTCATTGGAATCTCACTTCCATCATCTTCAACAATATTAGGAATGAATTATGTAACCCTTGAACCATAAATTCTAGCTTTATCTTTTATGGTCTTCATTATAAATTCTGACCATCTCCTGGTAATATCAGACTTTACCTCTAAAAGGTAATGAAAGAATTGAAGTTCTTTCAAAGATTTGTTTAGCATATCTGATTCTGACATCTGATATGTCCTTCCATCTTCAAGAAATAGAATCAGATTTTCCTTGACATTGTGCTTGTCATGAGCATCCAGTACCACTTGAACAGAGATAACCTTATCAAGGTGTTTCTGTGTAACATCTTCAAGAGGTTTGTCAGTTAATAGAAATGGATCTCTAGTAGCAACTTCAACTCCTGTCTTGATCTTTGCTTCAATAGAACCTAGTCCAGCCCTGTCTCTTGGTTCTCTAGCATTTAACCCAATAGTCATAAAATCAGACAGTAATTGGCTTTTCTTTGGATCTGATGGTTTGATATTTTTCCACAGAAGTTTCTTTTTGTCAGCTACTTTCATCTTGTCTAAATCAACTTGAGCCATGTCAGTGGTTGATGTCTTGATGACTTTGTCAGAACTTGCTGTTTCTGTTGTAGCTTGCAGTTCTTCACTCTGAACAACTTGAGCCTTGTCAGAGGTTGTCTTTGATTCTTTAAAAATCTTACTTCTTTCCAGAGTTTGAACATCTTCATCTTCAGCAAGAGTATCATCAGTAACTTGAACCATTTTGCACACTGGTTTCATCAGGATTTGAGGAATTTTCATCTCTAGTGGCTTGGTTGGTTCATCAACTTTTCCCTTCCCTTTGTCTTTGGGATCAATCTCAATTTATGATCTTGTTTTGGGCTTTGATGCCTCAGTATTTGACATCTCCTTGATCACAATGCCTTATATCTTAGGCCTTGGAGGTTTCTTTGCAACAGAAGCTTTTGGCTTTAGATTTGTCTTTTCAGCTTTAAATCTAGCTTCTTCCTCCTTGAGATTTTCTAAATCCATTCCAAGATTATGCTTCAGAAATAATCTTCTAGCAATTTCCTCATCAAGTGTCTGAATTTTGGGACCCTTGTAGTAGACTGTAGTCTGCTTCCCCTTTAGCTTCAGAGTTTGCATGAACTTTTGAGAATCTTGACTTCCACCTTGTATCAGAACATCAGGCTTTGTCATCAGACTTTGTTCATCAGAACTTGATATCAGATTTTGATTATCAGCACTTACTATCAGATTTTGAGTTTGAGCAGCTTCAGAACTTGTCCTCTTTTGAGTAGAAGATTTCCTTGCATCAGTATTTAATTTCCTTGAAGAAAACTTGCTGCTGTGCTCTTTACCTTGAACTTGACCTCTACCCTTGCTAGGGTTTTCCTGGTCATCAGCTTCATCATCTTTCTTCTTCAGTACTCGATCATTAGAGCATTTGGACTTAACTATCTTCTCCCCCTTTTCGGCATCATCAGGTAATAAGAGAGAGAGAAGAACTTCAACTGAAGATTGAATTTCATCCAATTGAGCTTTTTAAGAAGCTTGATTTTGTAGGACCTCAGTAATCAGGGTGTGTTGCTTCTCTTGCATCTTCTCAACGGCTTTAATTTTTTCAGAAATAGGTCTGATAAACCTCCTTTTATCAAGCTTGGTCTCCATATCTATCTTTTCAGCTTTTTCAAGACGCTTGTCAACCTTTTCTTGAGTAGCAGAGTGTAGACCTTGAAGATTTTTGGTAGACAGAGCTGTGACTTTGAGTTGTGTCTTGAAATCAGAATTTATGAGCAACTCATCAGCTTTTCTAATATGGTTTTTCAGTACTTTGTTGCTTGGAATGAAATCAGTTTCATTCCACTTCTTGGTCCACTCCACACCTCTGTGAGTATCTTCCCAAGGAAAAGGAGCAGCTTGCTCAACAAACTTCTCAATAAGTGCCTCCTTTCCTAGAATGAGAGCTGGAGTATCAACAGAAACACTGTCTCCAGTACAGGAAGAAGAGTCATCATTCTCTGATAAGACAAGTGTATGTGAGGCAATGGGAGATTCTGGAACTACCTCATCTAAATTCTGATCTTCAGGTTCCTGATCAAGAATTGGTGTGGATGGTATCTCAGCATTTAAGATTGGAGAATGAGTTGGAGATGTCTGAGCTGCCGTAGGAGCTTCCAGATAAAGAACAGTAGGAATATTCATATTGTGAATATCTATTTCAAAACTTGTTGCTTGTTCTTCAACATCATCTGTTTCTTTTATTGGAGAGATAAGAGGGGTGGGCACTGTATCAGGAATAGTGTCTTTTGTTTCTGGAAGGGATTCAATGATAATTGGCTCTTTTGAGATTAGAGATTCCTGATCCCCTTCCTCACCTTCTTCAATATCTTCTGATGGAGGCTTATCCAAATGCCTCATAGCCCTCATTTTCTTCAATCTCCTTGATAGTGAAGGAGTTGCCTGAGCACCAGAACTAGCAGTTCTCTTTCTTTTCAAATTACCTGAACCATCAGCTTTAACATTTATCTGTTTCTTTTGTTTTTTTCTGAAAACCACAGTTTCAGCTTCAACAGTCACATGTTCTGATGCATGAACATGTGCTTCCTCTTCACTATCAGATTCATCCCTGAGAATCATCTTCCTTCTCTTTGATGGAGGTTGAGGAACAGACTTTGCCCTCTTAGAAGGTTTGGATCTTGATGCTTTAGCAGGTGGTTGTTGTTGTGAAGATTGAGTTGATGGTTGGAAGTAAGTTCTGATGGTAGGTTGAGTTGGTTGAGGTTGAGAGGTGGTTGGTTGTGTAGTTGTTGGAGGTGATGATGGAGGTTGGGTTGGTTGGACATCAGGATATAAGGCAGTATAGGTGGTTGGATCAGAATTTACCAAGACTTATTTGACTTGTTTTAAATGGTTCAATTAACTCACTTGCTAGTTGGGGTGCATCAGAGCAACAAAATCTATAAATAAGTTGACAGAATCTAGAAAAGTAAACTGTATTTCTATCTTTTGTCATCCTATCCCCAATAAATCCTAAAATAGCACTTGCATAATCAAAATGAGTTTGATTAATGAGAGCATACCCGATTTGTTAACTGAGAATTGGGATTACATCAAAATTAGAACATTTGTTGGTAAAGGCCTTTGTGATGCAGTTAAAGAAGAAACTCCATTCCCTCCTTATGTGAGGTCTCTTCAATTGACCCAGCTTTGCCAAAGTCTTTTCATACCCCAGATTGGCCATCATCCATAAAGAGCTGGCTCCTCAACTGTTAAACTGTAGACACAGTTTTTTGGAAAATGTACAGCCTGTCAAACTGTAGCCAAAGTCACTACATGCTCATCCTCCCCTGTTGAAAAGATAATACTTGGGGACCCATGAGCACCACCATCATCATATATGCCACTTCTCCAAAACTCCAGCACCTGAGTTCTAGAGATTGCTTCTGGTTGGGTCAAAGCATACCCAATCTCAGAGTCAGCAAAGAAGTCCTGAATGAAGTGAAGTTCTGATGGAGCTTCACCCTTGCTAAGAATAGCCAAGTAGTTGTTGGGAACAAACTTAGCTCCATTGAAAACAATGTCTTTTGGCGCCATTTCTGTGAAAATAAAATGACAAAAAGAGTGTTTGCAAGGTGTTTGATAAAATGCATGTATGAAAAATAGCTTCAGAGAATATTAGTGGGTGAGAGAAAATAAGAGAGATGAGAGAATAAGAAAAGTAGGTAAAAGATTAGAAAATCTTTTAACTCTCTTATTTATACAGCCCATGTGATAACAACTATATTTTTGAAGAATGGAAGACAATTTACACCTGGCAACATGTGAACAGTCAATAAAAAGTTAAAGCAGGAGTTAATGGGCACGAGATCTAAGCAGTAATTAATGTGCACATGCAGTTTTTCAAGATAAACACGTTTCCCACTTAACCAAATGATTATGACTGTTTTTATCTCACTTAAATATATTCTGATAAAATATGACCATTTCAGTATTTACCACAAATAAGTAAAGTAAATAAATAATGCCACGTAAGCATCAGAGTTTCCATCAGGATTTTCATCAGAACTTGACTAACATCAGAATTTAACGGTCATCAGAATGGCTTCTGTACTCAAAAAGTGAATGTTTGTTACTGTGATTCTTCATATAAATACTGAATTGTTTCTTCAGAGTTTAATCATCAGAACTACAATCCGAACTTGTCCTCAGAATTTATGCATATGACACTTAACTGTTAAACTAAAACAACTTAATCAGCACAGTAATTTTCATCATTCATATGGAGTGATAGTGTGTGCCTTAGCAGAATATCAGATAAAGATTAAAGTCTGATAAACTTTAGTATATCTTAGAAATAAGGCATAACTAAGAAAAGTGCTTAAAATTTGTCATTAATAATGAAGTCTACTATAGGATAAATTTGTGCATAAGTCCACCTCAACTGTTTGTGCTCATTTTATGCATCTTTTAGAATTCTTTTTCACAGTGGCTTCTCAGTGTAAATGAGTCACAACTGCTATCAAAATTTATGTTATTATCAGAGTATTTCTCCAGTAATCAGAGAATGTGAAAAGTCACCAAGAAAGATTTATTTGCTTTTCTAATGCATATAATTTAATACCAGTAATGCACTTGGATCTTCCCTTCCACATATTTACTCTAGTTCTCAAAGGAGTACCTGACTTTAATTTTCTTTTCTTTTCTTTTCTTCAGATAATTGAGGCTTATCAAGCATGTGGTTCATCCTTAAGATTTATTGACATCAGAATTTGACAGATAAAAAGCAAGAATCTAGTTTGTGACTTAGTAATAAGATACACACAGTAAATTTGACTAAGCGCAAAATCAGAATTTGCTCGTGTTAATGAATTTCCACATAAACAACTAATTAAAACATGAGATTTCTAGTATGTTAAAGACTATTAGGTCAGCATCTAGCACAGTAATCCTCATTATATTGAATAGTCACTGAACATTCAAATCACTATCAGAGTATATACATCCACATCAGATAACAATCAGCATTTAATATATTACAATTTAAGCACAGATTACATGAAGGTAAGACAATCTGTAAACACTGATCATAAAGTCTGATGCATGAGAACAAAAACTAAGCAGATTTAGAGAAATAACCTGAAACCATTCCAAGTTCATTTACCAGTCTTGTAAAAGTAGCTTCACATAGTGGTTTTGTGAAGATATTTGCTAGTTGTTGATCTGTTGGAACAAAATGTAATCCCGTTGTACCTTCCATCACATGTTCCCTTATGAAATGGTACCTAATGCTGATGTGCTTTGTCATTGAGTGTTGTACTGGATTACCTGTCATAGCAATAGCACTTTGATTATCGCAGTAAATAGGTATTTTAGAAAATTCTAACCCATAGTCCAGTAACTGATTCTTCATCCAAAGAATATGTGCACAACAGCTTCCTGCATCAATATATTCTCCTTCTATAGTTGATGTGGAAATTGATTTCTGTTTCTTGCTAAACCAAGAAACCAATCTGCCTCCAAGAAATTGGCAGCTTCCACTAGTGCTTTTCCTGTCTATTTTGCATCCTACAAAATCTGCATCTGAGTAACCTATTAGCTTAAAGTCTGATTCTCTAGGATACCACAATCCTAGATCAGCTATACCCTTGAGGTACATGAAAATTCTTTTCATAAGTATAAGATGAGTTTCTCTTGGATTAGCCTGAAATCTTGCACAAAGACATGTATCATACATGATATCAGGTCTACTTGCAGTTAAATAGAGTAAAGAGCCGATCATACCTCTGTAGTTAGTAATATCTACTGATGAACCAGTATCTTTATCTAACTTGGTTGCAGTGGCCATGGGAGTGGATGTAGTTGAACAATCTTGCATTCCAAATTTCTTCAGTAAATTTCTGGTGTACTTGGATTGATTGATAAAAGTACCTTCTTCATTTTGCTTGACTTGAAGTCCCAGAAAATAGCTAAGTTCTCCCATCATACACATTTGATATCTTGACTGCCTTAGCTTGGCAAACCTTTCACATAGTTTGGCATTTGTAGAACCAAATATGATATCAATAACATATATATGTACCAAAAGTAAGTCCTTTCCAGAAGGAATTGAGTTAAAGTCCCATACCATGCTCTTGGAGCTTGCTTAAAGCCATAAAGTGCTTTATCAAGCCTGTAGACATGATTTGGAAATTTTTAATCTACAAAGCCTGGAGGTTGTTCAACATATACATCTTCTTCCAATTCTCCATTGCGAAAAGCACTTTTCACATCCATTTGAAAGACTTTAAACTTTTTGTGAGCAGCATAAGCCAAAAAGATTCTTATGGCTTCCAATCTAGCAACTGGTGCAAATGTTTCATCATAATCAATACCCTCCTATTGAGAGTATCATTTAGCAACCAGCCTTGCTTTTTTTTCTTGTAATTATGCCATCACTGTTAATTTTGTTTCTGAACACCCATTTTGTGCCAATAATTGATCTGTTCTTTGGTCTTGGCACTAGGGTCCATACATTATTTCTTTCAAATTCATTTAACTCTTTCTGCATTGCTTGCACCCAATCAGCATCTTGAAGAGCTTCTTCCACTTTCTTTGGTTCAGTCTGAGATAGAAAAGAATGATAGAGACATTCATTTGATGTTGCATTTCTAGTTCTAACACCTGCTTCAAGATATCCAATTATTAAGTTAGGTGTATGTGACTTAGTCCACTTCCTTGCAGATGGAAGTTGTTCTCTAGAACTGGATCCTCCCCTATGATCCATGTTGTCTCCATCAGCATTTTCTGATGCTCCCCTGTTGTTAAGCTCTCTGAGACTTCAGAATTTGAGTTGGAACCTTAAGGATTTGAAGAATCAGAGTTTTCAGAATTATCAGAATTTGTCTCATCAGAACTTGATGAATCAGAACTTGAAGAACCAGTGACAGGTTCTGATGCTTCTTGAGAGTCTTGAGTTATGGTAGGATCTTCAGCTTGCTCCCCCTGGATAGGTGCATTTTTCCTTGGAGTAGTTGCCACAGTTTCAATGACATTAGAACTTAACCCGTTAGAACTTATAGGATCAGGATTTAGGTCATCAGAATTTATAGAATCAGAATTTAAATCTTCATTTTCAAATCTCAGCTGATCATGATCATTGAAATCTTCAAGTCCAGTAATCTTCTTATCATCAAAAGATACATTGAGAGATTCCATGACAACCCTTGTTCTTAAATTGTAGACTCTGAAGGCTTTTGTGGAAAGTGGATATCCAACGAAAATTCCTTCATCAGCTTTTAAATCAAATTTTGACAGCTATTCAGGATGAGTCTTAGGAACAAAACACTTACATCCAAAATACATGAAAGTATTTCAGATTTAGCTTCTTTTTCTTCACCATCTCGTATGGTGTTTTTCCATGCTTGTTTATTAGTGTAGCATTCTGTGTAAAACAAGCAGTCTGCACAGCTTCAACCCAAAAGTAGGTTGGTAGCTTTGTTTCATCAAGCATAGTTCGTGCAGCTTCAATGAGAGTCATGTTCTTTCTTTCTACAACTCTATTTTTCTTCCAGGTGCAAAAATTTCCTGTTTGATTCCATGCTCTTTGCATAACTCTTCCATGATTGAATTCTTGAACTCAATGCCATTATCACTTCTTATTATTTTAACAGAATCTTTGACCAATTTATCCAGCTGTTTGACATGATCAGTTAGAGTGGATGCAGTTTCATTCTTCTTGTGCAAGAAATACACCCAAGTGTATCTTGTGAACTCATCCACTATAACCATAGCATATTTCTTCTTTACAATAGACATGACATTGACTGGACCAAATAGATCAACATGCAGTAGGTGATAAGGCTCAAGAATTGAAGATTCAATTTTGCTCTTGAATGAAGATTTTCTTCATTTTACCTTTTGACATGAATCACAAAGGCCATCAGGAGCAAATACTGATTTTGGGAGTCCTCTCACAAGATCTTTCTTTACTAGCTCATTTATGTTGTTGAAATTTAAATGAGAGAGTCTTTTCTGCCAATTCCAGCTTTCTTCAATTGATGTTCTACTCAACAGGCAGATTGCAGAACCATCAGAACTTGTTGAAAGTCTGGCTTCATAAATGTTACCATGGCTATAACCTTTCAGAACCACTTTGCTTATAGAATTGTTTATAACTTCACAGTGTTCTTCAGAGAAATCCACATAATAACCTCTGTCACAGATTTAACTCACACTTAGCAGATTGTGTTTAAGTCCTGAGACAAGAGCTACTGTTTCAATGATGACATTCCCAAGATTGATATTGCCATATCCCAGAGTTTTTCCCATGTTTCCATCTCCATAAGAAACTCCTGGGCCAGCTTTCTCCACAAAGTCTGATAACAGGGCTTTATTTCAAGTCATATGTCCTGAACATCCACTGTCCAGCACTAGGATATTTTTCATGTTGCCCTCCAATCACAAAGACTACTATTGGTTAGTTTTAAGGACCCAGACTTGCTCGGATCCTTTGGTCTTTTTAAGTTTGTTAGCATTTGCAGCGGATTTGATTTCAGAGTTTATGCTAACATGCTGTTTATCAGAATTTATATCAAACTTTGCATCAGACTTTACACTAGAAGGAATAATACTATGTTAGATATATTTGTGATGTCATGTCTAATGATGATTTGTGTTTAGTTTTCAGATCTTACTTAACAGGACAAATCAGTACTTAACTGGAAATCAGTACTTATACTGAAGTCAGAACTTAAGATATCAGAACTTAAGTTATCAGAACTTAAGTTATCAGGAGATATTTTATCAGGAGATAATATCAAGACTTAAGGAGACTTTCAGATAAGGAATGCGGCTGATTGAAAGGAAAGAAGATCAAAATAAACATAAGAAGAAATATGCATGAAGAAGGAATTCTATGAAGAATAGAATACTTGGAAGAAAATATAACTGATTGATATATTTTAGGAAGCAAAATTATATTCAATATCAATTAGAAGATTATCTTGTAACTGTGTAGTATATAAACACAGACGTAGGGTTTACACTATATGTGTTATCATTATCGAAAATATTATTCATTGTGACCCTAGCAGCTCTCGTGATAATATGTTCATCACTGAGATAGGACAGTTCCATATTGTAACAGAGTTTATTGTGCTGAATAAAATCTGTTTTCTGTTACTTGAGTTCTTGTATTCGATTTGATTGTAGTAAACATTGTATTCAACCCCCTTCTATAGTGTGTGTGACCTAACAAGTGGTATCAGAGCAATCTGTTAACACACAAACAGTTTAAGATCCAAAATCAATCATGTCTGAAGAAACACAAACTCCAACCAAGCCCACCAAAATTGAAGAACCTCCAAAGACTCAAATTCATAATCAATATGAGACTATTAGGGTTCCCATACTGAAACCATCTGAATATCCCATATGGAAGGTGAGGATGTCTATGTTTCTGGAAGCTACAGATCCAGAATACCTTGACAGAATCAATGAAGGACCACATAAGCCAACCAAGCTTTCTGTTGTAGTTGCAGATCAGCCAGCACAGACAGTACCAAAGGAGAAAAGTGAGTATAGAGCTGAAGATATCTCATCTATTGCTAAGGATGCAAAGGTACGACATTTGCTTCATAGTGCCATTGATAATGTCATGTCAAATAGGGTAATCAACTGCAAGACTGCAAAGGAGATATGGGATGCCTTGGAGACAAGATGCTAGGGAACTGATTCAATTAAGAAAAACAGGAAGACTATACTCACTCAAGAGTATGAGCACTTTGACTCAAAACCTGATGAGTCATTGACTGGTTTAGATGATAGATTTGTCAAACTCTTGAATGATCTGTCACTGGTGGATAAGGAATATGATCTTGAAGATACTAATCTCAAATTCCTTTTAGCTCTTTCTGAAAGTTGGGATTTGAAGGCCACAACTATAAGAGACAATTATGCTCTTGATGAAACTACTCTTGATGAAATTTATGGTATGCTCAAGACTCATGAACTTGAGATGGATCAAAGAAGCAAGAGGCATGGGAGAAAGTCTAGGACAGTTGCTCTTAAGGCTGAGGAGGAATCCCTTAAAGTGGTTGTCTCAAAGAAAGGCAAAGGAAAGGCTCTCATCATAAAGTCTGATACTGAGTCATCAAGTTTTGATAGTGATGAGGATTCAGAAACTGAAAGTCTATCTGAGATGGACCCTGATGAAGAGATGATGAAGTTGTGTGCTCTTATGGTGAAAGGAATCCCAAGGATTGCATACAGGAAATTCAGAAAGGGAAAGAAATTTTCCAGAAAAGGTTCAAGTTCTGATAAGAGAGGTTTCAGAAAATCTGAAGGCAAAGGAGGAAAGTCTGACAGAGGAGATTACTCAAATGTCAAATGCTACAATTGTGGTGAGAAAGGCCATATATCTCCTGATTGTAAGAAAGTGAAGAGTGACAAAGGCAAGGTACTTGTCACAAAGAAGAAAGCTGGACAGACACTTCAGATTCTGAAAGTGAGGTGAACTATGCCTTGATGGCAAATGCTGATAGCAGTTCTGAAGCTGCTGAGTTAAAGGTACCTCAAACAACTTATGCTTTTCATACTGATGATATTACTGAGTTGAGAAGATATCTTAAAACCATGTTCATTATTTATAGAGATCAAACTTTAACATGTGAAAGATTAACTCCTGAAAATCTTGCTTATAAAAAGAGGAATGATTATTTAGAAAAAGAGTTAGTCATGTTCCATCAAACTCAGAAAGATAGAGATGATGCCTTTTATGTTAGGGATGAAGTACTTAAAATGAATGAATCTCTAAAAACTGAGTTAGAAAAGGAAAGAGAGATTATCAGGACTTGGACTAACTCTGGCAGAACAACTCAGAATTTGTTAAGTAGTGGAAACTGGAAAGAGGGCTTAGGTTATGGAGATGATAAGAATGATAAGGGAACTGTAGAAATTGAGCCTATAGTTGTTAAACAAAATCCAAAGATAAATCCTATTAAGTTTGTAGCTGTAAAGTCTGATATTGATAAATCAGAAGCTAAAGAGAAATTAACTTCTGACAAACCAAAAGAGGATAAGCCAACTGAAGTTAACATAGGCTTAATGATTAAGAAGCAGCTTAAGCATAAGCTGAAAGATGTTAAGAATGTAAACAAGGTAAAGCCACCAAAGAAAAATAGGAATGGAAAGGAAGGTCTGAATAAAAGCAATAATTATAAGCCTGTTCCTAATGCTCCTAGAAAGAAATGTTATAACTGTGGAAATTCTAACCAGCTAGCTTCTTTTTGGAGGAAGAATAAGAACATAAACTCCTTACCTTCAAAGTCGGGAGTTAAGAGTCAATCTGTTAGATATAGTCCACAAAATCCTTGTTTTCATTGTGGTAGTTTATGGCATTCCATTTATACTTGTAAGGGATATCATAGTTTGTACTATGATTATTATCAAATAAAACATTCTTTAAAGAAAATTAGCATTGTTCCTTCTAGTGTAATTTCTGATGCAAAGTCTGATAATATAAATTCTGATAAGAAAACTGTTAACATAAATTCTGATGCTAAATCTGCTGCAAATGTTAACAAACTTAATAAGGCCAAAGGATCCAAGCAAGTCTCGGTCCTTAAAACTAATCATTAGTGGTCTTTGTAATTGCAGGGCAACAGGAAAAACATCTTAGTTCTGGACAGTGGATGTTCAGGACATATGACTGGAAATACAGCCCTGCTATCAGACTTTGTGGAGAAAGCTGGCCCAGGTGTTTCTTATGGAGATGACAACATGGGAAAAACTCTGGGATATGGCAATATCAATCTTGGGAATGTCATCATTGAAAAAGTAACTCTTGTCTCAGGACTTAAACACAATTTGCTGAGTGTTAGTCAAATCTGTGACAGAGTCTATCATGTGGATTTCTTTGAAGAACACTGTGAAGTTGTAAGCAAATCTTCAGGAAAAGTTGTTCTGAAAGGATATAGGCATGGTAACAATTATGAAGCCAAGCTTTCAACAAGTTCTGATGGTTCTGCAATCTGTCTGTTAAGTAGATCATCAATTGAAGAAAGCTGGAATTGGAACAAGAAACTCTCTCATTTAAATTTCAACAATATAAATGAACTAGTCAAGAAAGATCATGTGAGAGGACTACATGTTGATCTATTTGGTCCAGTGAATGTCATGTCTATTGCAAAGAAGAAATATGCTATGGTCATAGTGGATGAGTTCACCAGATATACATGGGTGTATTTCTTGCACACAAAAAGTAAAACTGCATCTATCTTGATTGATCATGTCAAACAACTGGATAAATTGGTCAAAGAATCTGTGGAAATCATAAGAAGTGATAATGGCACTGAGTTCAAGAATTTGATTATGGAAGAGTTCTGCAAAGACCATGGAATAAAGCAGGAATTCTCTGCTCCTGGAACTCCACAGCAAAATTGAGTTGTTGAAAGAAAGAATAGAACTCTTATTGAAGCTGCACTAACTATGCTTGATGAAGCAAAGTTACCAACCTATTTTTGGGCTGAAGCTATGCAGACTGCTTGTTTTACTCAGAATGCAACACTTATCAACAAGCATGGAAAGACACCATATGAGATGGTGAAGAAAAAGAAGCCAAATCTGAAGTATTTTCATATATTTGGATGCAAGTGTTTTGTTCTTAAGACTCATCCTGAACAGCTATCCAAATTTTATCTAAAAGCTGATGAAGGAATGTTTGTTGGATATCCACTTTCCACAAAAGCCTTCAGAGTCTACAATTTAAGAACAAGGGTTGTCATGGAATCTATCAATGTCTCCTTTGATGATAAGAAGATTACTGGACTTGAAGATTTCAATGATCATGATCAGCTGAGATTTGAAAATAAAGTTTTAAATTCTGATTCTGTAAATCCTGACAGTCTAAATCCTGATACTGCAAACTCTGATGGATTAACTGATGTTATTAAAACTGTGGTGACTACGCCAAAGCAATATGCACTTGTGCAGGGGGAGCATATTGAAGATCCAACCATATCTCAAGAAGCATCAGAATCTACAACAGGCTCTTCAAGTTCTGATTCATCAAGTTTTGATGGGCCAAGTTCTGATAATTCCGGAAACTCAAGTTCTGAAATTTCTGTAAACTCAAATACTGAAGGATCCAATTCAGAGATTATAATTTCAGGGGGAGCATCAGAAAATATTGATGGAGACAACATGGATCATGGGGGAGCATCCAGTTCTAGAGATAACCTTCCATCTGCAAGGAAGTGGACTAAAGCACATACACCTGACTTAATTATTGGAAATCCTGATGCAGGTGTTAGAACTAGAACAGCTACATCAAATGAATGTCTTTATCATTCTTTTCTTTCTCAGACTGAACCAAAGAAAGTGGAAGAAGCTCTTCAAGATGTTGATTGGGTGCAAACAATGCAGGAAGAGTTAAATGAATTTGAAAGAAATAAAGTCTAGACCCTAGTGCCAAGACCAAAGAACAGGTTTGTTGTTGGTACAAAGTGGGTGTTCAGAAACAAAACTGACAGTGATGGCATAATTACAAGGAATAAAGCAAGGCTGGTTGCAAAATGATACTCTCAACATGAGGGAATTGATTATGATGAAACATTTGCACCAGTTGCTATATTGAAAACCACAAGGATATTTTTGGCTTATGCTGCTCATAAAAAAGTTTTTAGTATTTCAAATGGATGTAAAAAGTGCTTTTCTTAATGGAGAATTAGAAGAAGAAGTATATGTTGAACAACCTCCAGGTTTTGTAGATTCAAAATTTCCTAATCATGTCTACAGACTTGATAAAGCATTTTATGGCCTTAAGCAAGCTCCAAGAGCATGGTATAAGACATTAGCTCAGTTTTTTCTGGAAAGTGGATTTAACAGAGGGACTATTGACAAAACATTGTTCTATCTCAACAATGGAAAGGACTTACTTTTGGTGCAAATATATGTTGATGATATCATTTTTGGTTCTATAAATGACAGAGTTTGTAAAAGGTTTGCCAAGCTAATGCAGTCAAGATATCAAATGAGTATGATGGGAGAACTTAGCTATTTTGCGATGTCATGTCTAATGATGATTTGTGTTTAGTTTTCAAATCTTACTTAACAGGACAAATCAGTACATAACTGGAAATCAGTACTTATACTGAAGTCAGAACTTAAGATATCTGAACTTAAGTTATCAGAACTTAAGTTATCAGGAGATATTTTATCAGGAGATAATATCAGGACTTAAGGAGACTTTCAGATAAGGAAGATGGCTGATTAAAAGGAAAGAAGATCAAGAAAAACATAAGAAGAGATATCCATGAAGAAGGAATTCTATGAAGAATAGAATACTTGGAAGAAAAGATAACTGATTGATATATTTTAGGAAGCAGAATTATATTCAATATCAATTAGAAGATTATCTTGTAACTATGTAGTATATAAACACAGACGTAGAGCTTTACACTATATGTGTTATCATTATCGAAAATATTATTCATTGTAACCCTAGCAGCTCTCGTGATAATTTGTTCATCACTGAGAGAGGATAGTTCCATATTGTAACAGAGTTTATTGTGTTGAATAAAATCTGTTTTCTGTTACTTGAGTTCTTATATTCGATTTGATTGTAGTAAATACTGTATTCAACCCCCTTCTACAGTGTGTGTGACCTAACATACTAACTTTCTTCAAAGAAGGTTTTATTTCATAATAATCATAGTACAAGCTATGATATTCCTTACAAGTATAAATGGAATGCCATAAACTATCACAACGAAAAAAGGATTTTGTGGCTTAAACCTAACAGACTGACTCTTAACTCCTGATTTAGGAGGTAAAGAGTTTATATCTTTATTTTTCCTGCAAAAAGAAGCAAGATGGTTAGAGTTTCCACAGTTATAACATTTCTTTCTAGGAGCATTAGGAACAGGCATATAATTATTGCTTTTATTCACACCTTCCATTTCATTCCTATTTTTCCTAGCTTCCTTTACCTTGTTCACATTTCTAATCTCTTTCAGCTTATGTTTAAGCTGCTTCTTTGTCATTAAGCCTATGTTTACTTCAGCTGGTTTATCCTGTTTTAATTTGTCAGAAGTTGACTTTTCTTTGACTTTTGTCCTAGACTCTTTCATCTTTTCAGAATCAGACTTTACAGTTTTTGCTACAAACTTAACAGGATTTACCTTTGGCTTAGCAGTCTGTTTAATAACAGTTGGCTCAATTTGCACAGTTCCCTTCTCACTTTTATCATCTCCATAACCTAAGCCCTCTTTCCAGTTTCCACTACTTAGTAAATTCGGAGTTGTTCTGCCAGAGTTAGTCCAAGTTTTGATAATCTCTTTTTCCTTTTCTAAGTTAGCCTTTAGAGATTCATTCAATTTTAACACTTCATCTATAACATACAAAGCATCATCTCTTTCTTTCTTAGTTTGATGAAGAAAAACTAACTCCTTTTCTAAATAGTCATTTCTCTTTTTAAAAGCAAGATTTTCAGATGTTAGTCTTTCACATGTTAAAGTCTGATCTCTATAGCTAATGAACATGGTTTAAGATATAATCTTAACTCAGTAATATTATCAGTATGAAAAGCATAAGTTGTTTGAGGTACCTTCAATTCAGCAGTTTCAGGACTGCTTTCAGCATTTGCCATCAAGGCATAGTTCACCTCTTTTTCAGAATCTGAAGTGTCTGTCCAACTTTTCTTCTGTTTGACAAGTGCCTTGCCTTTGTCACTTTTTCTTTTCTTGCAGTCAGGAGATATGTGGCCTCTTTCACAACAATTGTAGCATTTGACATTTGAGTTGTCTCCTTTGTTAGACTTTCCTCCTTTACCTTCAGACTTTCGGAACCCTTTCTTATCAAAACTTCCACTTTTCCTGGAAAACCTCTTGCCCTTTCTGAATTTCCTGTAGGCTATCTTTGTGATACCCTTCACCATAAGAGCACACAGTTGCATCATCTCTGCATCATCATCCATTTTAGGTGAACTTTCAGTTTCTGAATCATCATCATCAGAATATGATGACTCTGAATCAGACTTTATGATGAGAGCCTTTCCTTTGTCCCTCTTTGAGGCAACCACTTTAGGAGATTCCTCCCCAGCTTTAAGAGCAACTGTCCTTGACTTTCTTCCATTCCTCTTGCTCCTTTGATCCATCTCAAGTTCATGAGTCTTGAGCATACCATAAGTTTCATCAAGAGTAGTTTCAGTAAGATCATAGTTGTCTCTTATGGAAGTAGACTTCAAATCCGAATTTTCAGGAAGAGCTAAAAGGAATTTTAGATTTGAATCTTCAAGATCATATTCCTTGTCCACCGGTGACAGATCATTCTAGAGTTTGGCAAACCTGTCATATAAATCAGTTAATGACTCATAAGCTTTTGAGTCAAAGTGCTCATACTCTTGAGTGAGTATAGTCCTCCTGTTCTTTTTGATTGCATCAGTTCCCTGGCATCTTGTCTCCAAAGCATCCTATATCTCCTTTGCAGTCTTGCAATTAATTACCCTGTTTGACATGACATTATCAATGACACTATGTAGCAAATGTCTTACCATTGCATCATTGGCAATAGATGAGATGTATTCAGCTGTGTAATCACCTTTATCCTTTGGTATGGACTTTGCTGGTTGATCAGCAACTGCAACAGAGAGCTTGGTAGGCTTGTATGGTCCTTTATTAATCCTATCAAGGTGTTAGGTCACACAACACTGCAGAAGGGGATTGAATACAGTGTTTATACAATCAAATCGATTTAACACAAGTATGTAACAAAGATCAAGTATATTGAATAAACTTTATTACAATAAGAACTGTTGTTCTCTCTCAGTGATGAATAAATATCACTAAGAGATGCTATGTTACAATGTATAATCTTCTCGATAATGATAACACATCTAGTGTAAACCCTAAGTCTGTGTTTACATAGTACACAGTTACAAAATAACTTCTAATTGATATGTAATATAATTCTGTCTCCTAAAATATATCAATCAGATATCTTCTACAAGTCTTCCAGTCTTCTAACTCTTTCCATGCATATCTTCTTTTGTTTTAGTCTCGATCTTCTACTGTAAATCATCTTCCTTCCTTATATGAAAGTCTTCCCGCACTTAAGTTCTTATATGACCTTAAGTTCTGACTTCCAGTAAGTCCTAATTTCAGTAAGTCCTGATATATCCTGTTTGTTAAGATCTGAAAACTAAACATGAATCATATTATACATGATATCTTAAATATATCTAACAATCTCCCCCAACTTGTAAATTATGCAAAAAATACAAGTTAATAGATTTGATGATGTCAAAAACATTTAAGTACAAATGCAAATAAGAGTTTAACTAGATAACTAACTACAACTTACAGTCCTTGTAGCTTTTACCAATCTCACTGAGTCAATCTGAATCCATAATGATTCTTGACAAAGTTTGATATCAGCTTTTCTTCTTTAATTCTCAGGACATGAGAGAGTGTAGTCTTGACTTGATTCATCTCTTCATTATGACTTCCAATTTGGTAGATTACAGTCCTTAAAGAAGAGATATGGTTTCTTTCTAAACCATCATTCAGTCTTATTACCCTAGGATGAGAAGAATCTTCATTGTAGCATAGACATTTCCCTTTTAGAAACACTTCAAGGTTAGGAGAATTCTTATTCATTGGAATCTCACTTCCATCATCTTCAACAATATTTAGAATGAATTCTGTAACTCTTGAACCAGAAATTCTTGCTTTATCTCTGATGGTCTTCAATATGAAATTTGACCATCTCCTGGTAATATCAAACTTTACCTCTAAAGGGTAATGAAAGAATTGAAGTTCTTTTAGTGATTTGTTTAACATATCTAATTCTCACATTTGATATGTCCTTCCATCTTCAAGAAATAGAATCAGATTTTCCTTGACATTGTGCTTGGCATGAGCATCCAGTACCACTTGAACAGAGATAACCTTATCAAGGTGTTTCTGTGTAACATCTTCAAGAGGTCTGTCAGTCAATATAAATGGATCTCTAGTAAGCACTTCAACTCCTATTTTAATCTTAGCTTCATTAGAACCTAGTCCAGCTCTGTCTCTTGCTTCTCTGGCTTTCAATCCAATAGTCATGAAATCAGATAAGAACCTAGTCCTGCTCTGTCTTTTGCTTCTCTGGCTTTTAATCCAACAGTCATGAAATCAGATAACAATTGGCTTTTCTTTGGATCTGATAGTTTGACATTTTTCCACAGAAGTTTCTTTTTATCAGCTACTTTCATCTTGTCTAAATTAACTTGAGCACTTTAGAGGTTGATGTCTTGATGATTTTATCAGAATTTGCTATTTCTGTTATAGCTTGCTGTTCTTCACTCTGAACAACTTGAGCCTTGTCAGAGGTTGTCTTTGATTCTTCAGAAATCTTCTTTCTTTTCAGAGTTTGAACATCTTTATCTTCATCAAGAATATCATCGGTAACTTGAACCATTTTGCACACTGGTTTCATCCGAATTTAAGGAATTTTCATCTCCAGTGGCTTGGTTGGTTCATCAATTTTCCCTTTCCCTTTGTCTTTGGGATCAATCTCAATCTGTGATCTAGTCTTGGGATTTGATGCCTCGGTATTTGACTTCTCCTTGATCATAATGCCTTTTTCCTTAGGCCTTGGAGGTTTCTTTGCAACAGAAGCTTTTGGCTTTAGATTTTTCTTTTTAGATTTAAATCTAGCTTCTTCCTCCTTGAGATTTTCTAAATCCATTCCTGGATTATGCTTCAGAAATAATCTTCTAGCAATATCCTCATCAAGTGTCTGAATCATGGGATCCTTGTAGTAGACAGTAGTCTGCTTTCCCTTGAGCTTCAGGGTTTGCATGGACTTTTGAGAATCTTGACTTCCACCTTGTATCAGAACATCAGGCTTTGTCATCAGACTTTGCTCATCAGAACTTGATATCAGATTTTGAGTTTCAGTACTTGCTATCAGATTTTGAGTTTTAGCAGCTTCGGAACTTGTCTTCTTTTGAATAGAAGATTTTCTTGCATCAGTAATTAGTTTCCTTGATGAAACCTTGTTGCTTTGTTCTTTATCTTGAACTTAACCTCTACCCTTGCTAGGGTTTCCCTGGTCATCAGCTTCATCATCTTTCTTCTTCTGTATTTGATCATTAGAGCATTTGGACTTAACTATCTTCTCCCCCTTATTGGCATCATATGATAGTAGAAGTGAGAGAAGAAGTTCAAATGAAGATTGGATCTCATCCAATTGAGCCTGTTGAGAAGCTTGATTAGCCAGGACCTCAGAGATTTGGGCCTGTTACGTCTCCTGAGCTTTGTCAATTGCTTCTACTTTCTCAAGTGTAGGTCAGGATATGTCGATTCAAATTCAATATTTGTTTGTCAAATCATCACAAATTATTAGTAACCATAATTTTAATCAAAACATTCATCAAGAAATACAGTTCAAGTAGATGAATTAAAAATTAACAGGCTTCAATGAGAATATTCACATGCACATAATGTGAGATAAACAAAGACTAAATCTTGCAATCAAAAGAAATTTCATTAAAATATCAAAAGAGTACAATTTATGAAATTTGTAGAACATGCAAAAGATTACAAGATAATCCTAGTCTAAGATGGTGAACATTAACAACCTTGGTCTAAGAAGGAAAGCTATTAATTAGTTCTTCCTGCTGCTGACAACTAGCACTGCAAGACGGATGATCCATTCTTGCTGAAGAAGAGCCTCTCTCCATTCTTCTTATAAGCGATCAAGATGGAGTTGATAGTCCATCTCAAAGAACAAGAGATTTGTCCGAACCTCTTGTGGACCCAGTCACAACAACTGAACTCAATGTTGAAGTTTTCATAGTTCATAAACATGTTTACAAGAACCATTTTTATGAAGGAGGAAAATAGTGAGAATTAAAAGAGAGAGAATGATTTTGTGTGAGAATAGAACATGATATGTCTGAGATGAAATGTCGGTTAAATAGCCAATGGAATATCAAGGGACTAAAAGACTGATTAATGATTAGGTGTAGAGTTAACTTAATGAGCGTCTCCCTAGACCGATGTGTAATGATTTAGGTAATATATGAACAGTCAATAGTTAAAGCAGGAGTTAATAGGCACAAGAAATAAGTAACAATTACGGTGAACATGCAGTTTTTCAAGACAAACACGTTTACCACTAACCCAAATGATTATGACTGTTTTTATCTCACCTAATTATATTCTGATAAAATATGACCGTTACAGTATTTGTCACAAATAAGTCAAGTAAAAAAAAATAATGCCACGTAAGCATCAGAGTTTCCATCAGAATTTAATATTAGAACTAGACTATTATCAGATTTTAACAGTCATCAGAACATAGCTTTTGTACTCAAAAAGTGAATGTCTTTTTCTGTGATTCTTCATATAAATACTGACTTGTTTCTTCAGAGTTTAATCATTAGAACTTCCATCAGAACTTGTCCTCAGAATTTATGTAAATGACACTTAACTATTTCTCAAAAACAACTTAATCACCACAGTAATTTTCATCATTCATATGGAGTTAGAGTGTTTGCATTAGCAAAATATCATATAAAGATTAAAGTCTGATAAACTTCAGTACATCTTAGAAATAAGGTATAACTAAGAAAAGTGCTTAAAATCTGTCATTAATAATGAAGTCTACTATAGGATAAATTTGTGCATAAGTCCACCTCAACTGTTTGTGCTCATTTTATGCATCTTTTAGAATTCTTTTTCACAGTGGCTTCTCAGTGTAAATGAGTCACAACTGCTATCATAATTTATGTTATTATCAGAGTATTTCTCCAGTAATCAGAGAATATGAAAAGTCACCAAGAAAGATTTATTTGCTTTTCTAATGCATATTACGTAATACCAGCAATGCACTTGGGTCTTCCCTTCCACACATTTACTCTAGATCTCAAAGGAGTACCGGACTTTAATTTTCTTTTCTTTTCTTTAGATAAGTGAGGCTTATCAGCATTTAGTTTATTCTTAAGATTTACTAACATCAGAATTTGACAGATAAGAAGCAAAAATCTAGTTTGTGACTTAGTAATAAGATACACAAAGTAAATTTGATTAAGCTCAAAATCATAATTTGCTTGTGTTAATGAATTTCCATATAAACAACTAATTCAAACATGTGATTTCTAGTATGTTAAAGACTACTAGGTCAGCAACTAGCATAATAATCCTCTTTGGATTGAATAGTAACAGAACATTCAAATCACTATCAGAGTATATAGATCCACATCAGATAACAATCAGCATTTAATGTATTTCAATTTAAGTACAGATTACATGAAGATAAGACAATCTGTAAATACTGATCATAAAGTCTAATGTATAAGAACAAAAAACTAAGCAGATTTAGAGAAAGAACCTGAAACCATTCCAAGTTCATTTACCAGTCTTGTAAAAGTAGTTTCACATAGTGGTTTTGTCAAGATATCTGCTAGTAGTTGATCTGTTGGAATAAAATGCAATTCCACTGTACCTTCCATCACATGTTCCCTTACGAAATGGTACCTAATGCTGATGTGCTTTGTCATTGAGTGTTGAACTTGATTACTTGTCATAGCAATAACACATTGATTATCACAGTAAATAGGTATTTTAGAAAATTCTAACCCATAATCCAGTAACTGATTCTTCATCCAAAGAATCTGTGCACAATAGCTTCCTGTAGAAATATATTCTGCTTCTGCAGTTGATGTGGAAACTGACTTCGGTTTCTTGCTAAACCAAGAAACCAATCTGCCTCCAAGAAATTGGCAGCTACCACTTGTGCTTTTCCTGTCTATTTTGCATCCTGTAAAATCCGCATCTAAGTAACCTATTAGCTTAAAATCTGATTCTGTAGGATACCAAAATCCTAGATCAGCTATACCCTTGAGGTACTTAAAAATTCTTTTCATAACTATTAAATGAGGTTCTCTTTGATCAGCCTGAAATCTTGCACAAAGACAGGTAGCATACATGATATAAGGTCTATACCAGTTAAATAGAGTAATGAGCCAATCATATCTCTATAGTTAGTAATATCTATTGATAAACCAGTATCTTTATCTAACTTGGTTGCAGTGGCCATGGAAGTGGATGCAGTTGAACAGTCTTGCATTCCAAATTTCTTCAGTAAATTTCTGGTATACTTGGATTGACAGATAAAAGTACCTTCTTCATTTTGCTTGACTTGAAATCCCAGAAAATAACTAAGTTCTCCCATCATACTCATTTGATATCTGGACTACATTAGCTTTGCTAACCTTTCACATAATTTGGTATTTGTAGAACCAAATATGATATCATCAACATATATCTATACCAAAAGTAAGTCCTTTCCATGGTTGAGGTAGAACAGTGTTTTATCAATTGTACCTCTGTGAAATCCACTTTCCAGAAGGAATTGAGCTAAAGTCTCATACCATGCTCTTGGAGCTTGCTTAAGGCCATAAAGTGCTTTGACAATCCTGTAGATACGATTTGGAAATTTTGAATCTGCAAAGCCTGGAGGTTGTTCAACATACACCTCTTCTTCCAATTCTCTATTGAGAAAAGCACTTTTCACATCCATTTGAAAGACTTTAAACTTTTTGTGAGCAGCATAAGCCAAAAAAATTCTTATGGCTTCCAATCTAGCAGCTGGTGTAAATGTTTCATCATAATCAATACCCTTTTGTTGAGAGTAACCCTTAACAACCAGCCTTTCTTTGTTCCTTGTAATTATGCCATCACTATCAGTTTTTTTTCTGAATAACCATATTGTGCTAACAATGGATCTGTTCTTTGGTCTTGGCACTAGGGTCCATAATTTATTTCTTTCAAATTCATTTAACTCTTCCTGCATTGCTTGCACCCAATCAACATTTTGAAGAGCTTCTTCCACTTTTTTTGGTTCAGTCTGAGATAGAAAAGAATGATAGAGACATTCATTTGATGTTGTAGTTCTAGTTCTGACACCTGCTTCAGGATCTCCAATTATTAAGTCAGGTGTATGTGATTTAGTCTGCTTCCTTGCATATGGATCCTCCCCCATGATCCATGCTATCTCCATCAACATTTTCTGATACTCCCCCTGTATTTATGCTCTCTGAGACTTCAGAATTTGAGTTAGATCCTTCAGGATTTGAAGAATCAGAGTTTCCAGAATTATCAAAATTTGGCTCTTCAGAACTTGATTAATCAAAACTTGAAGAGCCGGTGACAGATTCTGATGCTTCTTGAGAGTCTTGAGTTGTGGTAGGATCTTCAGCTTGATCCCCCTGGACATGTGCATTTTCCTTTGGAGTTGTTACCACAGTTTCAATGACATCAGAACTTAACCCGTCAGAACTTACATGATCAGAGTTTAAGATATCAGAATTTACAGAATCAAAATTTAAATCTTCATTTTCAAATCTCAGTTGATCATGATCATTGAAATCTTCAAGTCCAGTAATCTTCTTATCATCAAAAGATACATTGATAGATTCCATGACAACCCTTGTTCCTAAATTGTAGACTCTGAAGGCTTTTGTGGAAAGTGGATATCCAACAAAAATTCCTTCATCAGCTTTTAGATCAAATTTTGGCAGCTGTTCAGGATGAGTCTTAAGAAAAAAATACTTACATCCAAATACATGAAAGTATTTCAGATTTGGCTTCTTTTTCTTCACCATCTCATATGGTGTTTTTCCATGTTTGTTTATGAGTGTAGCATTCTGTGTAAAACAAGCAGTGTGCACAACTTCAACCCAAAAGTAGGTTGGTAGCTTTGCTTCATCAAGCATAGTTCGTGCAGCTTCAATGAGAGTCCTGTTCTTTCATTCTACAACTCCATTTTGCTATGGAGTTCCAGGTGTAGAAAATTCCTGTTTGATTCCATGCTCTTTGCAGAACTCTTCCATGATTGAATTCTTGAACTCAGTGCCATTATCACTTCTTAAAATTTTAAAAGAATCTTTGACTTATCCAGATGTCTGACATGATCAGTTAGAGTAAATGCAGTTTTATTATTCTTGTGTAAGAAATACACCCAAGTGTACCTTGTGAACTCATCCACTATACCCATAGCATATTTCTTCTTTGTAATAGACATGACATTATCAATGGCACTATGCAGTAAATGCCTTACCCTTGCATCTTTGGCAATAGGTGAGATGTCTTCAGCTGTGTACTCACCTTTCTCCTTTGGTATGGTCTTTGCTGGTTGATCATCAACTACAATAGAGAGCTTGGTAGGCTAATATGGTCCTTCATTAATTCTGTCAAGGTATCCTGGATCTATAGCTTCCAGAAACATAGCCATCTTCACTTTCCATATGGGATACTCAGAAGGTCTAAGTATGGGAACCCTAATAGTCTCATATCGACTGTGGGTTTGAGTCTTTTCAGTTTCTTCAGTTTTGGTGGGCTTGGTTGGAGTTTGTGCTTCTTCAGACATGATTGTTTGGATCTTTAGTGTATTTGTGTTAACATATAACCTCTGATACCAATTGTTAGGTCACACAACACTGTAGAAGGGGTTTGAATACAGTGTTTATACAATCAAATCGATTTAACACAAGTATGTAACAAAGATCAAGTATATTGAATAAACTCTGTTACAATAAGAACTGTTGTTCTCTCTCAGTGATGAACAAATATCACTAAGAGTTGTTAGGTTACAATGTATAATCTTCTCGATAATGATAACACATCTAGTGTAAACCCTAACTCCGTGTTTATATAGTACACAATTACAAGATAACTTCTAATTCATATGGAATACAATTCTGACTCCTAAAATATATCAATCAGATATCTTCTACAAGTCTTCCCATCTTCTAACTCTTTCCATACATATATTCTTTTGTTTTAGTCTCGATCTTCTACTATAAATCAGTAAGTCTTCCCGCACTTAAGTTCTGATATGACCTTAAGTTCTGATATGACCTTAAGTTCTGATATTAAGTTCTAACTTCCAGTAAGTCCTGATTTCAGTAAGTCCTGATATGTCCTGTTTGTTAAAATCTGAAAACTAAACATAAATCATATTAGACATGACATCTCAAATATATCTAACACAAGGTATTCTGGATCTGTAGCTTCCAGAAACATAGCCATCTTCACTTTCCATATGGGATACTCAGAAGATCTCAGTATGGGAACCCTAATAGTCTCATATCGACTGTAAGTTTGAGTGTTTTGAGTTTTTTGAGTTTTGGTGGGCTTGGTTGGAGTTTGTGCTTATTCAGACATGATTGTTTGGATTTTTACTGTATGTGTGTTAACAGAAAAGCTCTGATACCAATTGTTAGGTCACACAACACTGTAGAAGGGGGTTGAATACAGTGTTTATACAATCAAATCGATTTAACACAAGTATGTAACAAAGATCAAGTATATTTAATAAACTCTGTTACAATATGAACTGTTGTTCTCTCTCAGTGATGAACAAATATCACTAAGAGCTGCTAGGTTACAATGTATAATCTTCTCGATAATGATAACACTTATAGTGTAAACCCTAAGTCTATGTTTATATAGTACACAATTACAAGATATATTCTAATTGATATGGAATACAATTCAGTCTCCTAAAATATATCAATCAGATATCTTCTACAAGTCTTCTGGTCCTCTAATTCTTTCCATGCATATCTTCTTTTGTTTTAGTTTCGATCTTCTCCTGTAAATCAGCTTCATTCCTTAACTGAAAGTCTTCCCGTACTTAAGTTCCGATATAACCTTAAGTTCTGATATTAAGTTCTGACTTCCAGTAAGTCCTGATTTCAGTAAGTCCTGATTTGTCCTGTTGTAAAGTTCTGAAAACTAAACACAAATTATATTAGACATGACATCTCAAATATATCTAACAAACTTATCGTAAAGTCGTAATCTTTGATCAATTCTAACCACTTTCTTTTTCTCATATTCAACTCCTTCTGAGTCAAAAATATACTTTAAACTTTTATGATTCGTATAGATCTCACACTTTTCTCCATAGCCTCCAAATTTTAAGAGCAATCACAATCGCTACCAATTCCAAATCATGCATGGGATACTTATATTCATGCAACTTTAGTTGCCTTGACGCATATGCTATTACTTTCCCGTGTTGCATTAACACACATTCTAACCCTTTATATGAAGCATCGCTAAAGATCACAAACTCTCCTTTTTCATCCGGTAACATTAAGACTGGGATGATTACCAATCTCTTCTTCAACTCTTGAAAACTTTCTTCGCATTCATCTATCCACACAAATATCTCATTCTTCCTTGTCAACTTAGTCAATGGAACAACAATCTTAGAGAAATCTTGCACAAATCTTCTATAGTATCCTACTAATCCCAGAAAACTTCTGACCTCCGTAGGAGTCTTGGTCCTTTCCCAATTCCTCACAGCTTCTATCTTCGCTGGATCTACTTTAATTCCTTCACTATTTACTACATGTCCAAGAAATTGAACTTTCTTTAACCAAAACTCGCACTTTGAAAACTTGGCATATAAAGTCTCTTTTCTTAAAATCTCTAAAGAATTTCTCAAATGCTCCATATGGTCTTCCTCCGTCTTGGAGTATATAAAAATATCGTCGATAGATACTATAACGAACTTATCCAAATACTGCTTGAACACTCTATTCATAACATCCATAAATGCGGCTGGCACATTCGCCAAACCAAATGCCATTACCAAAAACTCATAGTGTCCATATCTCATTCAAAATGCCGTCTACGGTATATCTTCCGATTTAATCTTCAACTGATGATACCCAGATCTTAAATCAATCTAGAAAAAACAAGTAGCTCCTTTTAACTGATCAAACAAGTCATCGATTCACGGTAGAGGGTACTTATTCTTGATCGTTAACTTATTTAATTCGCGATAGTCAATGCACAACCTCATGCTTCCATCTTTTTTCTTCACAAATAACACTAGTGCATCCCACGGGGATACACTTGGGCGTATTACTCCTTTGTCCAACAGTTCTTACAATTGCGTTGCTAATTTCCTTCATCTCAACTGGCGCCATTCGATAGGGTGCTTTTGATTCAGGTTCCGTTCCAGGATCCAAATCAATCGTAAACTTGATCTCTCGATCTGGAGCTAGTCCAGGTAGTTCATCTGGAAACACATCGAGAAAATCTCTTACTACTGGAATATCATCAATCCTTACAGATTCTTTCTCTATATCTTTGACATGAGCCAAATAAGTCTCGCATCCTTGACGTAACAATCTCCCCGTCTGAATAGCCGTTAGAAACTTCTTCTCTTATCTTTTTTCCTTGAATACCACTTCGACACCATCCTTGGTCTTTAACTTCACCTTCTTACTTTTACACTCAATTTGCGCCTCGTGGTTTGACAACCAATCCATTCCTAATATAACGTCGAATTCTCCTAACTTAAAAGGAATTAAGTTAGCAGAAAAGTGCCGACCTTCTATAATCAAATCACAATTGGGACAAATCCTATTAGCAGTAACTCTCTCTTAATTTGCTACTTCTATACTCAAATTGGGTTCAAGAGGGTACTCATCACATTTTAGTCTATGAAGAATACTTTCTGCAATAAATGATCTAGTTCATCCAGAATCCATTAATACTTTAACTTCTACTGAGTTTATAACGAGCATACCTGCCATCACATCTACATCTTGCACAACATCTTTCATTGTCATGTTGAAGGTTCTTGCTCTGGGTTGAGCTGTTGGTGCTGGGAGAAGCGGTGGTCCAACAATCCTAAGAACATTTGCCTTTTGAACATGCTCCTTGCAGCTTCCAGCCATATGGCCCACCTTTCCATACTTAAAATAGGTTAATTTTGGCTTCCTTGCTCCACTTGGGCACTCCGACGAATAATGCCCTTTCTAATTACACCCAAAACAGGTCACATCCAGCTTGTTACATCTTCCTGGGTGTCTCTTTCCAAAAACTTTACAATCTTGAATCTGAGGTCTACTATCCTTTCCCAGATGTCCTGACTTCTGGAAATGATTCTTTTGAGCTCCATTCCCGGGTTTAAACTTCTGAAACTTTTGATTATGACCTCCACCATTCTTGCAAAACTTCCCTCTAAATTTCGAACTTCCTTGTTCCTGTTCTGGGTTCTCAAACTTCCTTTTCCTATCTTCATTCTCTCTTTTTGCAGCTTCTCGCTCCCCTTCCACTATCATTGCCTTCTACACCAAGGATGCATAGTTCTTGATCTCCAACAGTGCCACTTGACTCCGTATCCATGGCCTAAGTCCCTGTTGGAACCTTTTGGCCTTCTTCGCCTCCGTATTCACATACTCAGGTACAAACCTAGATAACTCCGAAAATTTTACTTCATATTTTGCCACCGATGTATCTTCTTGTCTAAGATCCAAAAACTTCATCTCTAATTGGTCTTGCATATAACTGGGCAAGTATGTGACGCCCTCCAAACCCGGGGTCTAGATTTGGGGGTCACTTGCCACTAAATTATAATAAAATAATCACAGCGGAATAATATAATAAATACGACCCCTTTACCTGCATTGGATCGATCACAGGTTATAGTATGGAACAGGCATTACTACAAATCAAGTGTTATTACAAACCATAAGTCTAATTAGTTTTACAGATTATTCAAATTTTATTACAAACCTCTAGACTATCCAAGTGTCCCAAAACAGTCTACCTGGAATACACACCACTATTTACAAACACTCGACTTCTGACCAAACCTGGATCTCAAGCTTGCTCTGGCTTAGCTGAAAGATTAGATTGATAAACAAGTATGAGCGAAAGAAATGCTCAGCAAGCAATATAAAATGTACTTGTAATGATAAACCACATTCCAATAATAACTGAACAAAAGAATAAAAGCAGTAATATTTGATCATTAATAAAAAAAAACTTCACAAACTATCAACAATAAACGATAACTTTTTGATTGGAATCTAACTCCGACGGACGTACTATCACATGCTGATCAGCCCGTGTGATAGCACAAGGTCATGATTCATAGAAACATGTCCCCAAAATACGAGTACTCAATTAAAAAGGCAATATACCTGCCTGTGGCAAAAATGGTGTCATAGTATTTCATACAACACATAGAAATAGCCCTCCGCTGGACCGTCCGTCCCGGTCACTTACGCATTCATCCAATCCATAAAACATTTTGATCAAAGGAGCCGAATCAAAGGACATCCTTAACCATATAACTCCCCATTTCTCATGGTCCCGAGTTATCTCAACAATCGATGGCGAAATAACTAGAATAATTAGTTATTCGCTAATCTCAATTCAATGTTCCACTGTATAGAGTGATTTATAGCGAAATATATAAAACGTTTAACTATTCTGAACTTAGAATAGTATGTAAATCGAAAGAATAAAGTTCAGAGTCAATATCAATTGAATGATAAATGAAGATAGAGGTACTTGCATAATATAATTCAAAATAAACGTCACTTGAACAATAAGTGAAGTTAGGGGTACTTGCCTGGTATGCTCAATAACCTCTTACTTTAACTCTGCTTCTAACTGATGGCTATTATCTTCGTCTAATACTTGACTGCACTCCTTGCTACTCGATTCTATAAACAAAAGGACTATCTTAATTAACAGAACTAAACTCAATCGACGTAACTCTACGTCTTGACATCTACCCGACCGTTTATAACTAGCATGGCACTTTAAAACTGAAACAGATAGCATGTATATCACGTAACACGTAATCATGGTATTCATATAACACGTACTCACATATTTCATGTAATACATAAGTCAAATCATTAAAAGATACGTCTCAGTACATTCAGAATGAAAATTAGGTCAATATTAGCATTTACCGATTAAATACCGACTTAAACTGATACACAAATCAAATGACATTGCAATATAAAAGAAATTAGGTCTCAAAAGTATTTTTATTGGAAGCGCAATATTTTTCTGAGTCTGTACGCGTTCGTTTCGTATTAAACAGACGAACGGTTGATTTATTATGAATTTTTGAACATTTTTCGGAATAAAAACGATCTCCGAATCATTTAATAATAAAATAATAGGGTTCGAACACTCGAAAATAATTTTATAAAATTATCGAGTTTGGAAAATAATTTAAAATAATATTTTAAAGCTCGAAACTATTTTTCGGAATTTTTAAATCAATTTTAAATAATTAAATCTAATTAAATAATCAATTAAAATTAATTAATAACTAATTAAATAATTAATTATCAACTAAAATTAATTAATTAAATAATTAAGATTTATTTTAAAGATAACAATAATTTTTCAGAATTAAATATAGATTTTTAGAAATAATAGAATTAAAAAAAATGAATTTTTAGAAATAAAACAGAATTTTGAATTATAAAAGAAAAAGAAAATTCTAGAAACAAAAATCTGGATTTCCTTCATCTTCTTCCTCGGATCAAAAGGCAGCACAGGCTGGCGGCGGATGGCCGGAACCTGAAGAACAGGCCGCCGGATTCTGGAATTTCCAGAAAACGGTCGGCGCCGTTCAAAGGTCCGGCGACTCCGTTTTCAACCCAAAACCTACCCTTCGATCCAGTTTTTCATACCAAATTAATCCTTATAACTCCCATAATCCAGAATCGTTACAATCAACAGCAAAACATCACTCGAAACAAGAATCCGATCAATTTCCGATCCCGACTTCGAATTTTCCAGCCAACTCCCGAAATCATCCAATACCGAACCAAACTCAACGTATTATAGGGGAAATTAAAGCTTAGGACACCGCGAATCTAACTCAATAATCAAAACAAACCAATAATCAAGAACAAATTCACAAAATCGAATCATAATTTTATATAAACCCATGAACTCGATCTATCACTTCCAGGGGTTATAATTACTAATTCTATATACCAATCAACTGCAAATTCAATATTAACTCTTATTTAAGCATCAAAATCATCAAACGATTCGTAAATCAAAAAGCCCTAAATTCGGGTATAAACCCTAAATTGCGAATTTACAAATTATCAATTGTTTGAAAGATTTGATGGCATAAACAAAAAGAACATGAAAATATGAACGTTTTGGTTACTCATACTTCAAATTCTGAAGTCTGCATCACCCTTAAATTTGGGTTTGATTCTCGGAACTTTTCAAGAACACCAAGAACACATATTCAAGAAATTTTCAGAAATTAAAACCTTAATTCCTATATGATATCGAACTCTATTTTTGAAGTATAATATACCAAATTGACCAGAAAAACATGCTCTACAACATGGAAGCATCAAATCACATCAACAACATCAAGAACAACAATTCGTAATTTAATTATCAAATAATTCGAATATAAATAATTAAATAAGAAAATTACTATGATTTCTGGAAAGAAACTGATGATTGATTCAGAAAGAAGATTTCGAGAGCTTCGTTTTGATATGCTGCACGCCCGAATCGGAGTTCGATAACGCCTTCGTTCGTGTGTTTGATTCTCAGAACAGTTTATGAATATAAGATTTTTCTCTGTAAAATTATATAACTATCTGTCTGCAAATGATTTTTATACGAAATAAAATACGGTAAAAGGCTATTTATAATTACGGAAAATTAGTATCCTGTTGGATCATTCCGGATATAAAATGGTACGTTTATTTATAAAAACTGATCCAAACGGTATCGGTTTTCGGGATAATTATCCAAATCAGTACAATTTGTACTGCGGTCTTGGTCTCAGCACCCAGTTACACGTACTACGAAGTGATAATTGTAATAGTTTAATAAAAAGCTCCCGTTTATCGAAAATACGGGTTTTATTCATTTACCGAAACGAATATTGTATCGAAAATGTTGCGCCGGGACCCGCGCAGGACAAACCGTACGCCGGATCGAAAAAGTCGAAACATGGAATATGCTCGGAATATTACAATTAGGTTAGGAAGGAGTTCTCGGAAGAGTTTCGGGTTCCAGAAACGTAACAACGACTGTCGTCGATTGGTTCCCGTTTTATAAAAATAGATTTTAAATTCCCGGAAAAAGATTTTATAAATTTCATATGATCCGTATAAATCCATAAATCAACATAAAAATAATTAGGAAGATATGACAATTATCCATATTTTATTTTAGACATATAAAAATTAAATACTTAATTAATATCATTTTTGAATATTCAAGTACAGATAACATTTAACAATTAACTCACAGAATAAATACTGAACACACATAATAATTATTTAATAGCAAAAATAATTGTACGATATATCCCGGATATTACATCCTTCCCCCCTTAAAAGGATTCTGTCCTCAGAATCTCCTAAGAAAACAAATGAGGATACTTGGTTCGCATTTCGCTTTTCAACTCCCATGTCGACTCTTCAACCTTGGGATTCCTCCACAAGACTCGCACTAAAGATACAGATTTATTCCTAAGCACTCTTTCTTTCCTATCTAAAATTTGCACTGGTTGCTCTACAAAAGACAAATCTGGCTGGATCTCTATTGGCTCGTATTCTATCACATGATTCGAATCAGGCAAATAACGCTTCAACATTGACACGTGGAACACGTTGTGAATATGCTGCATGTGAGGTGGTAACGCTAATTCGTAAGCAACCTTTCCCACACACTTCAAAATCTCAAAAGGGCCAACATAACGCGGACTCAGCTTTCCTTTCTTTCCAAATCTTGATAAACCTTTCCAAGGTGAGACCTTTAATAGCACTGCTTCACCAACTTCAAATTCCATATCTTTTCTGGTAGGATCAGCATATTTGCGTTGACGATCTTGAGCTGCTGTTAATCTTTTCCGAATGAGTTCTATTTTCTCCTTTGTCTGTTGAATCAATTCTGGACCCAAAATCTTTCTTTCACCAACTTCTTCCCAACATATTGGAGATCTACATCTTCTACCGTACAAAGCTTCGTAAGGCGGCATTCCAATACTGGCATGATAACTGTTATTGTAGGAGAATTCAACTAATGGCAAATGCTCATCCCAACTACCTTCAAAATCTAGTGCACATACCCTTAGCATATCTTCAATAGTCTGAATCGTCCTTTCACTTTGACCGTCTGTCTGTGGATGATACGCGGTACTCATGTTCAGCTTCGTTCCGAGACAATCTTGAAAACTTCTCCAAAATCTTGAATTAAATCGAGGATCTCTGTCTGAAACTATGGATACTGGAACTCCGTGTCTTGTCACAATTTCTTTAAGATATAACTGTACCAATTTATCCATTGAGAATCTCTCGTTGATAGGAAGAAAATGCGCTGACTTCGTCAATCTGTCGATAATAACCCAAATAGCATCATGATTTGCCCTGGTCCTCGGTAATCCAACTACGAAATCCATCGCTAATTGCTCCCATTTCCATTCTGGAATGTCCAATGGTTGTATCAGTCCACTGGGCCTTTGATGTTCCGCTTTGACTCGCTGGCAAGTGTAACACTTACTTACCCATTCTGCAATTTCCTTTTTCATGCTTGGCCACCAAAAGTTTTCTCTTAAGTCTCTATACATCTTCGTACTTCCGGGATGAATTGAGTATCTGGAGTTGTGAGCGTCTCGAAGAATTTCATCTTTCAGCTCGGCTATGTTGGGTATCCATATTCTGGAAGAAAATCTTAATATCCCTTTATCATCCTTTTGACTCCCTATCTCTTCTCCTGTCAAACTGTCTCGTTCATGGCTCATAACTTCTTCCTGACATCTTCTTATTTTCTCTAATAGTTCTGGTTGAAAAAACATTGCACATAACACCTCTATAGACATTCTTGGAATACTGACCTCTATTTCTAGCTTCTCAAATTCCCTGATTAATTCCTTGGATGAAGTTATCATGTTCAACCTTTCTTTTCTGCTCAGCGCGTCAGCTACCACATTTGCTTTACCTGGATGATAGTTGATAGTACAGTCGTAGTCCTTGATCAATTCTAGCCATCTTCTCTGCCTCATGTTCAATTCCTTCTGAGTGAAGATATACTTTAAACTCTTGTGGTCCGTATAGATCTCACACTTTTCCCCATAAAGATAATGCCTCCAAATCTTCAATGCAAACACTATAGCTGCCAATTCCAGATCATGCGTTGGATACTTTTCTTCATGTGGTTTCAACTGTCTTGAAGCGTAAGCTATCACCTTGTCATGCTACATCAAAACACATCCTAATCCTTTGTACGACGCGTCACTGTAGATCACAAAATTTCCTTGTTCATCTGGCAAGACTAGTACTGGAGAAGATACTAATCTATTCTTTAATTCCTGGAAACTTTCTTCGCACTTCTCATCCCATTCAAATTTCTGGTTCTTCCTGGTGAGCTTTGTCAATGGCGTAGCTATCTTCGCAAAATCTTGCACGAATCTTCTATAGTAACCTGCCAATCCCATGAAACTTCTTACTTCCGTTGGTGTTTTTGGCCTCTCCCAGTTGATTATGGCTTCAATCTTTACTGGATCCACTTCCACTCCTTTATTGCTAATCACGTGCCCAAGAAATCGTACTTCTTTTAACCAAAATTCACACTTGGAAAACTTTGCGTATAACTTCTCATGTCACAGTATTTCCAGAACTATCCTCAAATGCTCTACATGCTCCTCTTCTGTTTTGGAATAGATCAAGATATCGTCTATAAACACGATCACGAATTTATCCAAATATTTCTTAAATACTCGATTCATCAAATCCATGAAAGCTGCTGGTGCGTTGGTTAATCCAAATGCCATCACTAGAAACTCATAATGCCCATATCTGGTTCTAAATGCGGTCTTCGGAATGTCTTCAGGCTTGATCTTTAGTTGATGATATCCGGATCTTAAATCAATCTTAGAAAACCATACAGCGCCTCTCAATTGGTCAAACAAATCATCGATCCTTGGTAACGGATACTTGTTCTTAATGGTTAGCTTATTCAGTTCTCGATAGTCGATACACAACCGCATACTTCCGTCCTTCTTCTTGACAAACAGTACTGGTGCGCCCCATGGGGATACACTGGGTCTTATAACTCCTTTCTCCAAAAGATCTTGCAGCTGAGATGCCAATTCTTTCATTTCCACTGGTGCCATCCGGTACGGGGCTTTAGAAACTGGTTCTGTTCCGGTTGCTAGATCAATTGCAAACTCAATTTCTCTGTCTGGAGGTAATCCTGGTAGATCGTCTGGAAAGACATCTGAAAATTCGTTGACAATTGGAATCGCTTCTAATGTTGGAACTTCCTTACTGGTGTCTATCACATGGGCCAAATATGCTTCGCAATTCTGTCGCAATAACTTCTTCACTTGAGCGATCGTTAAGAACTTCTTCTCTTGCTTATTTCCTCGGAATATCACCTTCTTCTTATTATCCAAGGTCTGAAGTCTCACTTTCCTATTCTTACAATCAATCTGGGCGTTATTTTCTGACAACCAATCCATTCCTAAAATAACATCAAATTCTCCCAACTTAAAAGGTATCAAGTTGGCATAGAAATAATGTCCTCCTATCTCAACATCGCACATCGGGCACACTCGGTCGACTAAAATTTGATTCTTATTAGCTAGCTCTATCATTAATGCTTGTTCTAACAATTTAACTTCACAATGCAGTTTATCGACAAAACTTTGAGAAATAAATGATCTTGTAGCTCCAGAATCAAATAGAACTTTAGCATCTACGGAATTGACTGGAAGCGTACCTGCCACCACGTCTGAACTCTGAACAGCATCCTTCATAGTCATGTTAAATGTCCTGGCTTTTGGTTGGTCCTTTGCTGGTGGTCCTTCAATTCTTGGCACATTCTGAGATGGAGCACCTGTAAGCCTTGGGGTGTTGCTCGTCATACCTTGTGTTGGGCAATTCCTGGAAATATGCCCTGGCTTTCCACACTTATAACATCCAGTTCCCACATTCTGACCTTGAGTCGGATTCTGACACACATTAGCAAAGTGTCCCTTCCTGCCGCACTTGAAACACGTCACATTAGCATTACAATTCCCAAAGTGCTTCCTACCACAAAACTGACAATCTGGTATTGGTGGACGATTGGGCCTCTGCTGATTTGAATTCTGAAAACGGTTGCCTTGTCCTCCATTTCCTGATTGTGGTCTTCTGAATCCCATATTCCTATTACCCTGAAAATCTGGCCTTTTATTGAAACGACCCTGAAAATTACTTGACTGCTGACCCCCCTCTGAGGTTTCCATTTTCCTTTTCTTCCCATCTTTTCCTTTCTGAGACATATCACTCCTACTCTCAATCACCATTGCCTTCTGAACCACTGCCACATATGAAGTCAACTCAAACATGGCCACTCTGTTCTGAATCCAAAATTTCAATCCCTGTTCAAACCTTCTTGCTTTCTTTTCATCTGTATCAACCTGGTCTGGCACGAACCTTGCTAACTCAGTAAACTTAGCCTCGTACTCAGCCACGGTAAGATCACCCTGGGTCAGATTCAAGAACTTAATCTCCATTTGATTCTTCATATACCTCGGGAAATACTTCTCCAGGAACAACTCTGTGAATCTCTCCCAAGTTATAAACTCACCTCCTTCCAATGCTCGCGTGGATTCCCACCAATAGTTCGCCTCGCCCTTCAAAAAGTAGCTTGCAAACTTGGTCTTCTGTTCCGTTCCTGCTCCGACTAATTCAAAAGCCTTTTCCATTTCCTTGAGCCATGCATTAGCTTCCACAGGATCAGCACTTCCCTTGAACTCAGGTGGCTTCACCGCTTGAAACTGCTTAAAAGTCACTGCTGGTGGTGCTGTTGCTTGCTGCTGTTGTTGCTGTTGTTGCTGTTGTTGCTGCTGCGCAAGATGTAACATCTGCTGCTGCATCAGTCCCAACATCTGGATAATCGCTGGATCTGTACGACTCTCGGTACGATCCTCTCCTAAATTATTTCTTCTCTTTGGTGCCATTATTCTGGTAAGAAACAAGCAATATATATAATAATCTGTCAAGCATTGTGTCAAATATGTAGCAATTCCTTAGCATATTAAAGTTCGCAAACACTATCTCTTCTCAAAATATCATAAACTTGCTACCATATTAACACAAGCGACATGATTATCACATAATCCTGCTTATTATCTCGAGAATAATAACATAAAGAAAATTTACTCCGAATTATCCAAACCTTTTAAATCCTTGCTCGAAATCTTAACTAAACCAACAAAATAGAAGGGTAATGACACAAGGCCTAAAGCTAACCGCAAAACAGGAAACCTGAACAACTTAACTATAACCCAGCCCATTATCCTAAATTTAATCCTATAAAAGCTAAATATACGCGCCTATCTTATGTGATCTTCCTATGACTCATCTATGACAATCCTACGCCTGTTTCAGTGACCATAACCTGTAGCTCTGATACCAACCTGTGACGCCCTCCAAACCCGGGGTCTAGATTTGGGGGTCACTTGCCACTAAATTATAATAAAATAATCACAGCGGAATAATATAATAAATACGACCCCTTTACCTGCACTGGATCGATCACAGGTTATAGTATGGAACAGGCATTACTACAAATCAAGTGTTATTACAAACCATAAGTCTAATTAGTTTTACAGATTATTCAAATTTTATTACAAACCTCTAGACTATCCAAGTGTCCCAAAACAGTCTACCTGGAATACACACCACTATTTACAAACACTCGACTTCTGACCAAACCTGGATCTCAAGCTTGCTCTGGCTTAGCTGAAAGATTAGATTGATAAACAAGTATGAGCGAAAGAAATGCTCAGCAAGCAATATAAAATGTACTTGTAATGATAAACCACATTCCAATAATAACTGAACAAAAGAATAAAAGCAGTAATATTTGATCATTAATAAAAAAAAACTTCACAAACTATCAACAATAAACGATAACTTTTTGATTGGAATCTAACTCCGACGGACGTACTATCACATGCTGATCAGCCCGTGTGATAGCACAAGGTCATGATTCATAGAAACATGTCCCCAAAATACGAGTACTCAATTAAAAAGGCAATATACCTGCCTGTGGCAAAAATGGTGTCATAGTATTTCATACAACACATAGAAATAGCCCTCCGCTGGACCGTCCGTCCCGGTCACTTACGCATTCATCCAATCCATAAAACATTTTGATCAAAGGAGCCGAATCAAAGGACATCCTTAACCATATAACTCCCCATTTCTCATGGTCCCGAGTTATCTCAACAATCGATGGCGAAATAACTAGAATAATTAGTTATTCGCTAATCTCAATTCAATGTTCCACTGTATAGAGTGACTTATAGCGAAATATATAAAACGTTTAACTATTCTGAACTTAGAATAGTATGTAAATCGAAAGAATAAAGTTCAGAGTCAATATCAATTGAATGATAAATGAAGATAGAGGTACTTGCATAATATAATTCAAAATAAACGTCACTTGAACAATAAGTGAAGTTAGGGGTACTTGCCTGGTATGCTCAATAACCTCTTACTTTAACTCTGCTTCTAACTGATGGCTATTATCTTCGTCTAATACTTGACTGCACTCCTTGCTACTCGATTCTATAAACAAAAGGACTATCTTAATTAACAGAACTAAACTCAATCGACGTAACTCTACGTCTTGACATCTACCCGACCGTTTATAACTAGCATGGCACTTTAAAACTGAAACAGATAGCATGTATATCACGTAACACGTAATCATGGTATTCGTATAACACGTACTCACATATTTCATGTAATACATAAGTCAAATCATTAAAAGATACGTCTCAGTACATTCAGAATGAAAATTAGGTCAATATTAGCATTTACCGATTAAATACCGACTTAAACTGATACACAAATCAAATGACATTGCAATATAAAAGAAATTAGGTCTCAAAAGTATTTTTATTGGAAGCGCAATATTTTTCTGAGTCTGTACGCGTTCGTTTCGTATTAAACAGACGAACGGTTGATTTATTATGAATTTTTGAACATTTTTCGGAATAAAAACGATCTCCGAATCATTTAATAATAAAATAATAGGGTTCGAACACTCGAAAATAATTTTATAAAATTATCGAGTTTGGAAAATAATTTAAAATAATATTTTAAAGCTCGAAACTATTTTTCGGAATTTTTAAATCAATTTTAAATAATTAAATCTAATTAAATAATCAATTAAAATTAATTAATAACTAATTAAATAATTAATTATCAACTAAAATTAATTAATTAAATAATTAAGATTTATTTTAAAGATAACAATAATTTTTCAGAATTAAATATAGATTTTTAGAAATAATAGAATTAAAAAAAATGAATTTTTAGAAATAAAACAGAATTTTGAATTATAAAAGAAAAAGAAAATTCTAGAAACAAAAATCTGGATTTCCTTCATCTTCTTCCTCGGATCAAAAGGAAGCACAGGCTGGCGGCGGATGGCCGGAACCTGACGAACAGGCCGCCGGATTCTGGAATTTCCAGAAAACGGTCGGCGCCGTTCAAAGGTCCGGCGACTCCGTTTTCAACCCAAAACCTACCCTTCGATCCAGTTTTTCATACCAAATTAATCCTTATAACTCCCATAATCCAGAATCGTTACAATCAACAGCAAAACATCACTCGAAACCAGAATCCGATCAATTTCCGATCCCGACTTCGAATTTTCCAGCCAACTCCCGAAATCATCCAATACCGAACCAAACTCAACGTATTATAGGGGAAATTAAAGCTTAGGACACCGCGAATCTAACTCAATAATCAAAACAAACCAATAATCAAGAACAAATTCACAAAATCGAATCAAAATTTTATATAAACCCATGAACTCGATCTATCACTTCCGGGGGTTATAATTACTAATTCTATATACCAATCAACTGCAAATTCAATATTAACTCTTATTTAAGCATCAAAATCATCAAACGATTCGTAAATCAAAAAGCCCTAAATTCGGGTATAAACCCTAAATTGCGAATTTACAAATTATCAATTGTTTGAAAGATTTGATGGCATAAACAAAAAGAACATGAAAATATGAACGTTTTGGTTACTCATACTTCAAATTCTGAAGTCTGCATCACCCTTAAATTTGGGTTTGATTCTCGGAACTTTTCAAGAACACCAAGAACACATATTCAAGAAATTTTCAGAAATTAAAACCTTAATTCCTATATGATATCGAACTCTATTTTTGAAGTATAATATACCAAATTGACCAGAAAAACATGCTCTACAACATGGAAGCATCAAATCACATCAACAACATCAAGAACAACAATTCGTAATTTAATTATCAAATAATTCGAATATAAATAATTAAATAAGAAAATTACTATGATTTCTGGAAAGAAACTGATGATTGATTCAGAAAGAAGATTTCGAGAGCTTCGTTTTGATATGCTGCACGCCCGAATCGGAGTTCGATAACGCCTTCGTTCGTGTGTTTGATTCTCAGAACAGTTTATGAATATAAGATTTTTCTCTGTAAAATTATATAACTATCTGTCTGCAAATGATTTTTATACGAAATAAAATACGGTAAAAGGCTATTTATAATTACGGAAAATTAGTATCCTGTTGGATCATTCCGGATATAAAATGGTACGTTTATTTATAAAAACTGATCCAAACGGTATCGGTTTTCGGGATAATTATCCAAATCAGTACAATTTGTACTGCGGTCTTGGTCTCAGCACCCAGTTACACGTACTACGAAGTGATAATTGTAATAGTTTAATAAAAAGCTCCCGTTTATCGAAAATACGGGTTTTATTCATTTACCGAAATGAATATTGTATCGAAAATGTTGCGCCGGGACCCGCGCAGGACAAACCGTACGCCGGATCGAAAAAGTCGAAACATGGAATATGCTCGGAATATTACAATTAGGTTAGGAAGGAGTTCTCGGAAGAGTTTCGAATTTAAGAAACGTAACAACGACTGTCGTCGATTGGTTCCCGTTTTATAAAAATAGATTTTAAATTCCCGGAAAAAGATTTTATAAATTTCATATGATCCGTATAAATCCATAAATCAACATAAAAATAATTAGGAAGATATGACAATTATCCATATTTTATTTTAGACATATAAAAATTAAATACTTAATTAATATCATTTTTGAATATTCAAGTACAGATAACATTTAACAATTAACTCACAGAATAAATACTGAACACACATAATAATTATTTAATAGCAAAAATAATTGTACGATATATCCCGGATATTACAAAGTACTTCTCCAGAAATATCTCAGTAAACTTTTCCCACGATAAGTCCTTTCGTCCAAGTAAAGCCTTTGAAGATTTCCACCAGAAACTTGCCTCATCCTTAAGGTAATAACTCGCATACTGTGCTTTCTTTTCATCCTTAAATTCTGCTAATTCAAATGCTTTCTCCATTTCTCTTAACCATGACTGAACTTTTATCGGGTCGGGAAAACCTAAGAACTCTGGGGGATGGACAGACTGAAAATGTTTGAAGTTTCCAACTTTAGGGCTACTGGTTGTTGCAAAAGCTGAGCAAGTCGGTTCATCATAGTGGTATCTTGGTTTAGTTCTTGGTCTTGGGTTTGAGTTTCTTCTTCTTGGTGATTTGGTGAGTTGGCCATTCTTACAAACCTGATTGAGAAATTATTTAGCCATATGATATCATGGCATTGATATACAACAACAACATTTTACTATAAAATAACTTTAACGGGTTTTAAGCTTTACCCAATTTTGCACATGCAATCCTATTACTATATAATTTCTCTTATCAGTTGTGTGTTTTCACATGGTACAGGGTATGATTTGTGAAATGTTAAACACGATTATATTGAAACATGGTATGCAAAACAGTTTATAAAGATTTCCAGGATGCACAATAGGAAACAAGGTTTATGATTGATTCAACAAGCCAAAGGTACATGGATAAAAGGTCTGATTACATAAACTTCTGAAATAGGGTACAATAATATAGCAGGGTTAAATAGAGGAAAAACTGGAAAATATCCCCCTATCTACCTCTAACTTCTAACAACCACTACGACACCAAGTCCTGAAATACAATACATCATAACAAATGAAAAAGGGATCCCAGCATCTGACCAAGTATCCCAAAGCCTACTGGCGCTGAAAAGTAACAACAAATGCGGGCTCCACCATCTCAATGTGAACTTTCTACTCATCCTCCATAACTGAAGTCCTCTTCCTAGACTCTCGAGCTAGACTATCCACCATAGCTCCCAACTCAAGAATGCGGGAGTAAACAAAGTTTCGACCCTGGACTAACTTGCCACCAACACTAACAGGCACAATCTTAGGCATCTCAGACTCTGGTTCAGGGGTTGGGGTCTCTAACTCTGGCCTCAAGGGTGATATCTGCATAGGAATCTCACTACTCTCAGATGGATCCTCCTCCTGATCTGAACTAACATACACAGACTCCTTTGAAGAGGGTGGAATAGAGTCCACTGGAGTACTAGTCAAACTAACCTCTGAGTCGGAAGCACTACCACTACTGGGGTTCTGAGAGAAAATAAAAATAGCAACCAAGAAACAGCGTTAGGGTTAAATAAGACTTCCAACTGAGTCACACCCTAACTCTAGTTGCCACTTTAACTATTCACTTCTCTTAGACTATACCTAATAGTCTAACTTAACTCTATATGAGTCGAACACCCTCGCGATATAGATATATACCCAAAATACCTTTTTATCCTAACTTGTCTCATGGACTAGATCCTGTAGCTCTGATACCAAACTTGTGAACACCCTAAATCTCGGGATTAGGAAATGAGGACCCACACACCATTAAACTAACAATAAAATAACATAAACCCCGATTAACTACTGACAGGATCTAAACAGCATTAAGTATGAGACAAGATAAAACTATCAACCAACATATTATTATTAAAACCCAAAATAATATTTAATTTACACAATCAATTCCGACTTGGAACCGACAAATAACCCATTGTATCTTTACAAACTTTCCAACTAAGCGCTTGCTCACACAACCCGTACTACCTGCTCTGGCATCTGGAAGCCTACGACACGGTAGGGGGAACCAAGTACGCTCTTACGAGTAGTGCGCCTAAGTCTGGCCATCTTCTCGCTTAACTGCCATGGTTAGAACAAAGCAAAATATATGAGCATAAAAAGCTCAGCAAGTAACTATATGACAGTTCTATGATGCAGTAATAACAAATATCCAAATCACTTTTAAGGCATTCTATTTTAAATCTCTAGGTGGCAGATTTCTGTCTTTGGGCTATGAATGGGTTATGAAGAAAGATTTAGGCTTTCAGGAATCAAGGCTCAAGATAGGGTAAAAGCCGACGTTCATCACAAATTATTAATAGGATCTCAAGGATCTTTCAAGTGGAAAGCAAGAATCTATTCAACTCTAGGAATCAATTATATGATTGATAACAATATCAGAATAAGAATCAGGGTTCTCAAAGCTGTATGCTAAATAATAACACAATCAACTCTTCTCAAATCATTTTAAATCATTTCATTTATAAATAAGCAATTCCTAAGGAAATTTATTCAATATCTTTTTATAAAGTGATAGGGAACCCTTGATTGGACTACTTTAACTTTTATAAATAATAATACGGGTGATTAGCCCGTACCGACCTCCATCTGGTCATTAAGGTACCTATTGCATAATTTCAGCCTTAAACTGGACTAGCCCCCCTAGTCTCTTATATGACTGGACTAGCCCCACTAGTCTCTTACGTCTCAATCCAATCCATCAGGAATTCATTTGGAATACCTTGTGTTGGAAAAGAAAGGTTTTACTAAGTTCATTTTATCATTACCAAGAATATGAAATCATTCGGACTCTTTCAAGTCGAAACTCATTCTTAAGTTCAATTTCAATAATTAAAAGGAATTGAAAGAATCAAAAGTAATCAATACTATGGTTGAATCAAATGATAAACAAGGTCTACAAGTTAGGGAACCAAAACAGTTTTAAGGATCAATACAGGTTAAGGTAAACAAAGAAATGAAGGATTTGGGTTACTCGAAACATTACGCAAGGGAGTTCATAAAGGTTCTAAATAGGGTTTATGAGAATTCAGGGTATCCAAAGGATTCAATAGGTAATCAAGATACAAATCGACAGGGTTACTATAAGGGTTTGAATAATAAATATATCAAGTCGCTATAAGAACAATATCAGGGTGTTTTAAAGGATCAATGATAGATTTAACACAAGTATCAACATCCGAGTTCAAGAATCAATATCAGGTTATCACAAGGGACAATAACAGAGCTTCTCAAGAATCAATAACAGGTTCACAAGGAACAATAACAGGTTATCTCAAAATCAATAACAAGTATATCACAATTGCAATAAAAAGCCTTTAGTTAATCATGGCATCATCAATATCCTCTCTATAATCAAATTATACGAGTAGACAGAGTTACCTGCCTGGATAAACTTTCATGTTTTACAGGATTTGAGCTAATGCCACCTAGAATACCTTTCCCTTTTCCTACCCTGAATGCCTTCGCGATCCGAATCTACAATCTGAAATGAAACCCTAATTAGATTCCCACACGACGTTCCCGAAATGTTTAATAATTACCCCAATTCGATCTAACACTTAACTCATATATACGAGTATAAACACCAAATACTCACATAGAACTTAATAGTGCACACTTATATACTTAAACTCCATACTCTAGCAAATAATCATAAATCATATGACTCGTTAACCAAACAACTCAATCCTTTCCTTTTTATCCAAAAATTCGAACCAAAGCAAATGAACCACATCAAATAGATCAACATGCAATCTTATATCTTGACATGCATTCATTTAACTAGACTCTAGAATCAAATCAACCAAATAACTTGAATCAATCCCTTTTAAAACTATAGACCATTCGGCTTTTTCAACAAAATACAATCAAAGAATCAAATAATGACATGCAAGTACAAGAATCACTTATAAACTTTAATTCAAGCCAAAACTCATCCCTTTAAATCATTTTTTAAAGAAAACCGAAGCATAAATTAAGTCCTCAAGCCAAAATTCTCTTTAGCCTTAGATTAAAATTAAACCCCTTTTTAAATTACAAAAATTCGAACTCCAATCATCAAACAAAATCAACAAAATTGCATGCAACCATTTAAACTCACATTCAAACTACCAATCATCAATTAACCTTTGAAAATCATTTTCCCCACACTATTTTATCAAAAATTCGAACCTAACAAGTGTTAAAAGTTGAATGAAGCTTGGAAATTAGCATGCAATGATTTTTAGTAACATGCATAGAGATTTTGATGACATGCATCCATTTTTATCCAACTAAACACGCAATCAACCACCAATAATTCTTATACTCAACCTTTTAACCATAAAAACATGATTTTGATCAAAAACTCAAGTAAACATCAAACAACTAACATGCAATCTATAATAAATCAAATTTACACTAAATCACTTTGAAAATCACACAATCTAGAACTTTATTCTCTCCTATGAACATGTTCCAAGAAATTGTGTTTTCCTTGGACATAATCAAAGAGATGGTGCTACAAAATTTGCTTAAAACTTAAATGCAAAGAGGAATAAGAGAGAGAATTAAAAAAGATGATAAAAAAATGGTGAAATCCTTGAGTTCTAGCTAGTATTTGCTATTGCATGTAGAAGAGAGAGAGAGACAGAGAGAGAGAGAGAGAGAGAGACTATATTCGGGAGAGAGAGAGAGCTGAGAGGGAGAATGTGGCACCCTCCAAACCCGGGTCAGAAGTTTGGGGTCCACACACACACACACACAATTTATAACCTGCTTATAACAATAATAAGGATAATAATAATAATATGCAGTGACCCTACTTACCAATTACCACGGACCGCAGCAGGTTAAAGTATGCACACAAGCCAAAGATACTTACTTATATTACAAACATTCGAATCCCAACTATTCCAACTCAGCACTGAGTATTAAAAAATATTACAAACTTTTACAAACTTAAATTATTACAAAAGAAGCCTACTAGCTAAATTTGATCAACCTGAACCCCTAGCTCTCGCGCTGGACTGGGGATCCTCGCTACCAACTGGTTCCTTTTTAACTGGAGAAGAACATAAACAACATCGCACAAATGAGCTAACTAGCTCAGCAAGTCACAATGACAAAACTGAGAATAATGATCATCAGGTGAAAATGGTTATGGTATCAAGTGAATAATAGATTATAATTTAGAATTGGATATTATATTTTCATTTTAAAAACCAAGGTTAGGCTGCTGATCTGTCACGCACTAACCCCGAGCAAAGCACACAACACTGCTCTAACTACTGGATCCAAGGCACACATTGGCCTAACTTGACCATTATATGGTCTGACCACGAATCTGGTCCACAATTTTATAAAAACAATCCAATTCTAACATAATAACAGAATAAACAGTAATAAGCAATAAACAGAATCATTAACAACATTGGACGTTCAATAATCAAAATGGTTTCAATCTGCATAAGGATCAATATGGCATTTTCAAAGCATGGATGCTAGGTAGTGAAAGAATTGGATAACAAAGGAAATAATGTTTCAAGGTTTCAAGGATTTGGCCTTTCAAAGCATAAGATACAATGGTTTAAGTGTGTAAGCAATCTGGTTCAGTGTTTGATATTTAGTTTGTATGTATTTATGGAGTAGTATCGTATATTTGAGGTTCGTATTTGGGTATACAACAATCAATGGTCAAGAAATAATTAGGTTTACGACTCAAGATCAATAACTGGAATCATGGTTTAGGGTTCAGTGCTTCAAAGCACTTGCAATATCAAACAGGACTATCAATTACTACAATATCTCGAGAAAGTTCAGAACACTTGCCTGGTACTAGCTTACTATACTGCACTCGCTTTCAATCACCACTGTCTTACTCCTCGACTACTTGTTTCCCTTTCCTACGCCTTGCCTCTTCTGCTCACATATCATAAGCATCTATCAATATTTGACTCATATAATTCTGTTCGAAACATACTTCTATCTACCCTTCGTTTCACCCAAATCCAATTAACGGATTGAAAGTTACGCAATAACAAGTAAACATCAAATATATGGACCGACAGTTGACCAACAAGTCACATATAGCACATAAACAAGTCACATATAGCACATAACACGTCACATAATCAATGATATAACATTTATAAAGAAGTTTCGGGTCATAAACAGGCCTTCGGATATTTAAAATGATTTTTAAAATATTTTTCGGAATTAAAACGGGTCGTTGGATCAATTTCGGAAAAATAAACAGGGTTCGGCTGGCCAATTTTGGCTTCAAAACAATTTTATAATAATTATCGAGCCTTGAAGATAATTTAAAATAATATTTTAAAGCTCGAAACTATTTTTCGAAATTTTTAAATCATTTTTAAATAATTAAATCTAATTAAATATTTAATTAAAATTAATTAAATATTAATTAAATCAATTAATCAATTAATTTTCGAATTAATTGACTAATTAATCAATTAAAAATTAACTGAAATTAATTAACTAATTAATTTAGAGTTATTTTTGAATTAAAAATAATTTTTGGAATTAAAATAATAATTTTTGGAATTAAAATAATAATTTTTGGAATTTTCAGAAATAAAAATCGAATTTTTATAATAAAAATAAATAGGAAATATGATTTTTGAATATTTTTAAAACAAGATTCCTAAATTTGCAAACTCTGGAAACTTCTGGGACCAAACTTCATCGTCTCCAAAAGTCCAGGGACTAAACTGCAATTTTTACACCCCCGTCGCCGGAGAACTCAGGGGTGGCCGGAGAACTCGATTCCGGAACCCTCACCTCACCATCTGCTCCAGATTTATACTACAAAACACCAGAAATCCATTCGTGCAATCAAAACACATCAATCATCCCTGTCCTAGCCGAAAATTGGCCAAAAACATCGCCGGTTTCCGGCGAACACCGTAAATCTTCAAAACACAACTCCCTTCGATTCAGTAATCCTCTGCTAACGAGCTATATACCAATTGATTGCAAATTTCATAAGGAACATATCCCACTATAAATCAACAGCTAATAACCCCTAGATCAAAAAGCCCCAAATTTCAATTGAAAACATTCATACGGGTTATAAACCCTAATTTTAAAATTCGAGAATTAAACCCACTTTTGAGCATGTTATTGAACTCCAAATCAGACGTATGACATATGAAAATCATCAAGAAAACAAGCTCTACAACATGCAATCATCAAATCATTCAAACAATCATCCAAACAAAATTTCATATTTTTAATAAAAATAATTCGAAAATAAATAAATTTTCAGAAAATAAACCTTGATTTCTGCAGTGATATGGAACACAGAATCTGATAGTACTCCTTGAGACCTTCGATTTGGTTACTCCAACTTTTCCAACTGATTCCAATAACACCTTGAAATTGTAGTTTGATTCTCAGAAGGTTTTATGAATTTAGGGTTTTTCTCTGGAAAATTATATAATTAACTGTCTGCAAATGATTTTGATACGAAATAAAATACGGTAAAAGGCTATTTATAATTACGGAAAATTAGTATCCCATTGGATCATTCCGGATATAAAATGGTACATTTATTTATAAAAACTGATCCAAACGGTATCGGTTTTCAGGATAATTATCCAAATCAGTACAATTTGTACTGCGGTCTTGGTCTCAGCGCCTGGTTACACGTATTACGAAGTGATAATTATGATAGTTTAATAAAAAGCTCCCGTTTATCGAAAATACGAGTTTTATTGATTTACCGAAACAAATATTGTATCAAAAATATTGCGGCGGGACCCGCGCAGGACAAACCGTATGCCGGATCGAAAAAGTCGAAACATGGAAAATGCTCGGAATATTACAATTAGGTTAGAAAGGAGTTCTCGGAAGAGTTTCGGGTTCTAAAAACGTAACAACAGATGACGTCGGTTGGTTCCCGTTTTTATAAAATAGATTTTAAATACCCGGAAAAAAGATTTTATAAAATTCATATGATTCCTATAAATTCATAAATCAACATAAAAATAATTAGGAGGACATGACAATTATCTATATTTTATATTAGACATATAAAAATTAAAATACTCAATTAATAATATTTTTAAACATCCAAACACATTTAACACTTAACTAATAATTCACAGAATAGATATTGAACACATATAATAATTATTTATTAGCAAAAATAATTACACGATATATCCCGGATATTACATCCTTCCCCCCTTAAAAGGATTTCGTCCTCAGAATCTCCTAAGAAAACAAACGAGGGTACTTTTCTCTCATATCACTTTCTAATTCCCAGGTTGACTCTTCAACATTTGGGTTTCTCCATAATACTCTTACTAGCTTTACTATTTTATTTCTCAATACCTTCTCTTTTTCCTCTAGAATCTCTATCGGACTTTCTACATATGACAAATCTGCCTGAAGCTCTATTGGCTCATATTCTATTACATGCCTGGAGTCTGGATTATACTTCTTAAGCATCGATACATGAAAAACATTGTGAATGTGCTCCATGTGCGGAGGTAACGCCAATTCGTAAGCTACTTTGCCAACGCGCTTTAGAATCTCAAAAGGTCCGACATATCTTGGGCTCAGCTTTCCTTTCTTTCCAAACCTCGTTAGTCCCTTCCACGGTGATACTTTCAGTAATACCAAACTTCCTTCTTCGAATTCCATGTATTTCCTTGACTGGTCTGCATATTTCCTTTGACGGTTCTGTGCGGCTATCAATCTTTTCTGGATAATTTCAACCACTTCCTTTGTCTGCTGTACTAATTCAGGTCCAAGTATTTTACGTTCTCCTACTTCATCCCAATACACTGGAGATCTGCACTTGCGTCCATAAAGGGCTTCGTAGGGGGGCATCCCAATACTGGCATGATAACTGTTGTTGTAAGCAAATTCTACCAGAGGTAAATGTTCGTCCCAACTTCCTTTGAAATCAATAGCACAAACACGCAACATATCTTCAATCGTCTGGATCGTTCTTTCACTTTGGCCGCCCGTCTGTGGGTAGTAAGCTGTACTCATATTCAGTCTTGTTCCCACGCATTCTTGAAAACTCCTCCAAAATCTTAAATTAAATCTTGGATCTCAATCAGATACAATAGACACAGGAACTCCATGACGAACTACGATTTCCTTCAGGTACATATGGACTAACTTGTCGAGCGAAAATCTTACATTTATAGGCAGAAAATGAGCTGAGTTGGTAAGTCTATCCACTATAACCCAAATAGCATCATGATTAGCTCTTGTCCTTTGTAATCCAACTATGAAATCCATGGAAATATGTTCCCACTTCCACTCTAGAATCTCCAATGGCTGTAGCAATCCACTTGGTCTTTGATGTTCGGCTTTAACTCTCTGACATGTATAACATCTGCTAACCCATTCCGCAACTTCCCTCTTCATATCTGGCCACCAATAATTCTCCTTTAAATCTCTATACATTTTGGTACTCCCTGGATGGATTGAATACCTTGAATTATGTGCTTCCTGTAAAATTTCATTCTTCAGTTCCGTCACCGGCGGAATCCAAATTCTTGAAGAAAACCTAAGAATACCTTGATCATCCTTTTGCGTGCACAATTCTTCACCTACCAAACGATTTATATCTTGATCCATTACATCTTCCTGACACTTCTTTATTTTCTCTAACAACTCCGGCTGGAAAGTCATACTATACACTTTTGCTTCATCAGGCTTGCAAACTCTAATCTCCAATTCCAGTTTCTAAAATTCCTTATATATCTCTTCAGGTACTGATAACACATTTAACTTTTCCTTCTGACTCAACGCGTCTGCTATAACATTTACTTTACCGGGATGATAATTAATAGTGCAGTCGTAATCCTTGATCAATTCTAACCATCTCCTTTGCCTTATATTAAGTTCCTTCTGTGTGAATATATATTTCAAGCTTTTGTGATCTGTGTAAATCTCGCACTTTTCTCCATACTAGAAATTTCTCCAAATCTTCAAAGCGAAAACTATGGCAGCTAGCTCCAAATCATGAGAAGGATATTTCTGTTCATGTGGTTTCAATTACCTTGACGCATATACAATCACCTTATCGTGCTGCATCAGAACACATCCTAGTCCTTTATGAGAAATATCGCTATAAATTACAAAATTCCCTTGATCGTCTGGAAGTGACAAAATAGGTGTTGTGATTAATCGTTGCTTCAATTTCTGAAAACTTTCTTCACACTTGTCGTTCCATATAAACGTTTCATTCTTCCGTATAAGCTTTGTCAATGGTGTTACAATTTTTGAGAAATTTTGAACGAATCGACGATAATATCCCGCTAATCCCAAGAAACTTCTTACTTCAGTGGGTGTTCTCGGTCTTTCCCAATTTGTAATTGCCTCATTCTTTGCTGGGTTCACTTTGATCCCTTCATTACTGACTATGTGTTCTAAGAACTGAACCTCCTGTAACCAAAACTCACACTTCGAGAATTTAGCATATAACTTCTTTTCCCTTAAAATCTCCAAAGCTGTTCTCAAATGTTCCACATGATCCTCTTCCGTCTTTGAATAAATCAAAATATTGTCTATAAACACAATAACGAACTTGTCCAAGTATCCCTTGAAAATTCTGTTCATCAGGTCCATAAACGCTGCTGGGGCATTGGTCAATCCAAAAGACATCACTAAAAATTTGTAATGTCCATACCTTGTTCTAAAAGCTGTCTTGAGTATATCCTCTGGCTTGATCTTCAGTTGATGATATCCAGATCTTAAATCAATCTCGGAGAAGTACTCGGCTCCCTTCAATTGATCAAATAGATCGCCAATTCTGGATAACGGATACTTGTTCTTGATTGTAAGCTTGTTGAGCTCCCTATAGTCGATGCACAGTCTCATGCTTCCATCTTTCTTCTTGACAAATAGTACCGGTGCACCCCACAGGGATACACTGGGTCTGATTACTCTTTTCTCTAACAATTCTTGCAATTGCTTCGCTAGCTCTTTCATCTCAACGGGCGCCATTCTGTACGGGGCCTTGGATACTGGTTCTGTTCCAGGTGCTAAATCGATCGCAAATTCAATTTCTCTGTCTGGAGGAAGTCCTAGTAACTCAGCAGGAAACACATCTGGAAATTCATTGACGACTGGAATATCTTCAAGTTTCGCTGGCTCCTGACTTTTGTCAATTACATATGCCACGAAATGCTCGCATCCCTACCATAGTAAGTTTTTGGCTTGAATCATCATTAAGAACTTCTTTACTTGCTTCTGGCCCTTGAATGTTACTATCCTTTCGTCTGGTGTCTTCACCATTACCTTCTTATTTCGACAATCTATCTGGGCATTGTGCTTAGATAACCAATCCATTCCTAAGATAACGTCAAATTCTTCTAGCTTAATTGGTATTAAATCTACATAAAACTTACTACCAGAAATCTCAATCTCACAATTCCCACGAACTTGATTAACAGATACACGTTCTTGATTTGCTAATTCTACAGTCATTATTTCATTTAAATACTCAACTGGACAATTTAACTTACTAACAAAATCTTGTGAAATAAATGATCGAGTTGCTCCCGAATCTATTAACACTTTGGCACATAAAGAATTCACATTAAGCGTACCTGCCACAACATCAGTATCCTGAATAGCGTCCTTCATAGACATGTCAAAAACTCTAGCCCTTGGAGTCTCATTCACTGCTGGGGTAGATCCCATAATCCTCAATGCATTACTGACTGGGACTGGTGTCTTGCAATCTCTTGCTATATGTCCTGGATTTCCACATTTAAAGCACGTAAATCCAATGGCTGGAACCTTCACTGCTGGATTCCGGATAGGCTGATCCTTACTTGCTGGCTCTCTTGCTGGCTGATTTTGGCACTCTCTCGAATAGTGCCCTTTCTGGTTACACTTGAAACAAACTACATTCAATTTATTACAAACACCTCTATGTTTCTTTCCACATACCTGAAAATCTGGAAAAGTTAACCTCAACTGATTCGGTTGATTCACATTAACTAGACGGTTGCCCTGGCCTCCGTTGCCTGCACTCTGTCTCTTGAAATTAAAATTCCTCCCTGGCTGAAACTTGCCCTTCTTAAAATTTGGAAACTTCCCTGGTTGTGACTGACCTTCATTCCCTTCAATTTTCCTTTTCTTGCTTTCTTTCTCCTTCTGTGACATCTCACTCTCTGTCTCTGCGATCATAGCCTTCTGTACAGCTCCTGCATAGGTATCCAATTCAAAAATGGCTACCTTCCCTCTGATCCATGGCTTCAAACCTTGCTGGAATCTCTTAGCCTTCTTCCTATCAGTATCCACATACGACGACACATACCTTGACAATTCCTCAAACTTACTCTCATAATCTGCCACCGACATATTTCCTTGCTTTAATTCTAAAAATTTCAACTCCATCTGATCCTGAACAAACTGAGAAAAATACTTTTCTAAAAACAATTCCTTAAACCTCTCCCAAGTAATTACATCCGTACCTTCCAATGTCTTCACCATCTCCCACCAATAGGTGGCCTCATTCTTCAAAGAATAACTTGCAAACTCAACCTTTTATTCCTCTTTCACTTTCACTAAGGTGAATGCCTTCTCTATTTCCCTTAACCAAACATTTGCTTCAATCAGTTTTAAGGAACCCTTGAATTCTGGTGGGTTTACAGACTGAAAAGTTTTGAAAGTTACCTGGGGATTGGTCTGTCTTTGTTGTTGTTGTGCCAGGTGAACTATTTGTTGGGCCAAGATTTGGAGAATCCAGCAAGTTGCTGGGTCTATGGGTTCTGGATTTGCATTCTGGTTTGTATCATCTTGGTTATTATTGTTGTTGTTGTTGGTTTCTTAATTCTGGGTGTTGGTGCGGGTATTTCTTCCGGGAGGCATTTTTCTGTAAAGAATTAAACAACTTATTTAGCTTTTAAATCAAATCATTTGCATAAAAGAAAAGTTTTGTAAAACAGAAATGTCTCTTTTTTGAAAACAGTTGTAACAGTTGAACTAAGTAAATTGCATGCTTCTTTACAGAATATAAACAGTTAAGGGAACAGGGTATATGGTATCACATGGGTATAACTGGTGCAATAAATAAGGTAAAGTAAAACAGGTGCAGTAAAGTAAATGGCAGTGCTGGACAGGAAAAGGTACTGATATATATAGATCAAAAGTTTTGGGTAGTACAAGCGTAAAGACGCTTAAGAAGTAAAAACAAAAGGGTACAACAACCTACTCACTAGTCAGCATAGCTAGTCTATAAATATAACTCAAAAGTCTACTAATACACACTACACACTACTGTACATACTACACATCCATAATAACATTGCTCAGCATTTCTATCTCTGGATCTCTAACTCATGGCAAGTCTGGACCTCCAATCTCCTCAAGCTCCTCTAGAACCCACTTAGCCCACTCCACTAGGAAATCAGGGGTGATGTCCTCATGTGTAGCCTCAACAATCCTCACAGCATCTGCTCTACGAAACACCTGGAGCCTCTCTCTAAGTCGCCTCTCACCACTCCCAACCTCTCTGGTACGCATGATATGTAGTAACTCCGAAATCTGACCCTGTAGGAATCGCTGCTCCATAAGGCAAGCCTCAAACTGATGATATGGGACAGGATAAGAAGAGAATTGAAAATATACTACTTTAATTGAATGACCAGTAAAGCCTGAATCAGCAGGTGGGGGTCCTCTGATAGGTGGCCTCATGCCTGGGGGTGGAATAGCCTACAATGGTACGGGCTGCAACACAGGTGGAGGTAGAATAGCCAACATTGGTGGAACAACAGGACGTGGATCTGAAGATGGTACTCCAACTGAAGGCTCTGAGTGATCAGCTGATACGGGGATAAAAGAGTCGGCCATCGCTGCTATCTGAAATCATATCGCAATATAAGAATCTCGAACCACGACGCGAATCATACTAATACATGTTATACCGTAGCACTCAACCTCTCGACATTCTATCTTTCTATTCTTACTTCTAATCCTAACCCTCTACCCATTCCCGTCAACCTAGGTTTGTGTCAGTGACTTATAACCTGTAGCTCTGATACCAAACCTGTGGCTCCCTCCAAACCCGGGTCAGAAGTTTGGGGTCCACACACACACACTATTTATAACCTGCTTATAACAATAATAAGGATAATAGTAATAATATGCACTGACCCTACTTACCAATTACCACGGACCGCAACAGGTTAAAGTATGCACATAAGCCAAACATAGTTACTTATATTACAAACATTCGAATCCCAACTATTCTAATTCAGCACTGAGTATTAAACAATATTACAAACTTTTACAAACTTAAATTATTCCAAAAGAAGCCTACTAGCTCAACTTGATCAACCTGAACCCCTAGATCTCGCGCTGGACTGGGGATCCTCGCTACCAACTGGTTCCTTTTTAACTGGAGAAGAACATAAACAACATCGCATAAATGAGCTAACTAGCTCAGCAAGTCACAATGACAAAACTGAGAATAATGATCATCAGGTGAAAATGGTTATGGTATCAAGTGAACAATAGATTATGATTTAGAATTGGATATTATATTTTCATTTTAAAAACTAAGGTTAGGCTGCTGATCAGTCACGCACTAACCCCGAGCAAAGCACACAGCACTGCTCTAACTACTAGATCCAAGGCACACATTGGCCTAACTTGACCATTATATGGTCTGACCACGAATCTGGTCCACAATTTTATAAAAACAATCCAATTCTAACATAATAACAGAATAAATAGTAATAAGAAATTAACAGAATCATTAACAAAGGAAATAATGTTTCAAGGTTTCAAGGATTTGGCCTTTCAAACTATAAGATACAATGGTTTAAGTGTGTAAGCAATCTGGTTCAGTGTTTGATATTTAGTTTGTATGTATTTGTGGAGTAGTATCGTATATTTGAGGTTCGTATTTGGGTATAAAACAATCAATGGTCTAGAAAGAATCAGGTTTACGGCTCAAGGTCAATAACTGGAATCATGGTTTAGGGTTCAGTGCTTCAAAGCACTTGCAATATCAAACAGGACTATCAATTACTACAATATCTCGAGAAAGTTCAGAACACTTGCCTGGTACTAGCTTACTATACTGCACTCGCTTTCAATCACCATTGTCTTACTCCTCGACTACATGTTTCCCTTTCCTACGCCTTGCCTCTTCTACTCACATAACATAAGCATCTATCAATATTCGACTCATATAATTCTATTCGAAACATACTTCTATCTACCCTTCGTTTCACCCAAATCCGATTAACAGATTGAAAGTTACGCAATAACAAATAAACATCGAATATATAGACCGACAGTTGACCAACAAGTCATATATATCACATAGCACGTCACATAATCAATGATATAACATTTATAAAGAAGTTTCGGGTCATAAACAGGCCTTCGGATATTTAAAATGATTTTTAAAACATTTTTCGAAATTAAAACGGGTCGTTGGATCAATTTCAGAATAATAAACAGGGTTTGGCTGGCCAATTTTGGCTTCAAAACAATTTTATAATAATTATCGAGCCTTGAAGATAATTTAAAATAATATTTTAAAGCTCGAAACTATTTTTCGAAATTTTTAAATCATTTTTAAATAATTAAATCTAATTAAATAATTAATTAAAATTAATTAATAATTAATTAAATCAATTAATCAATTAATTTTCGAATTAATTGACTAATCAATCAATTAAAAATTAACTGAAATTAATTAACTAATTAATTCAGATTTATTTTTGAATTAAAAATAATTTTTTGAATTAAAATAATAATTTTTGGAATTTTCAGAAATTAAAATCGAATTTTTATAATAAAAAAAATAGGAAATATGATTTTTGAATATTTTTAAAACAGGAATCCTAAATTTGCAAACTCTGGAAACTTCAGGGACTAACTTCATCGTCCCCAAAAGTCCAGCGACTAAACTGCAATTTTTACACCCCCGTTGCCGAAAAATTCAGGGGTGGCTGGAGAACTCGATTCCGATATCCTCACCTCACCATCTGTTCCAGATTTATACTACACAACACCAGGAATCTATTCGTGCAATCAAAACACATCAATCATCCCTGTCCTGGCCGGAAATTGGCCAAGAACATCGCTGATTTCCGGCGAACATCGTAAATCTTCAAAACACAACTCCCTTTGATTCACTAATCCTCTGTTAACGAGCTATATACCAATCGATTGCAAATTTCATAAGGAACATAACCCACTATAAATCAACAGCTATTAACCCCTAGATCAAAAAGCCCCAAATTTCAATTGAAAACATTCATACGGGTTATAAACCCTAATTTTAAAATTCGAGAATTAAACCCACTTTTTAGCATGTTATTGAACTCCAAGTCAGACGTATGACATATGAAAATCATCAGGAAAACAAGCTCTACAACATGCAATCATCTAATCATTCAAACAATCATCCGAACAAAAATTCATATTTTTAATAAAAATAATTCGAAAATAAATAAATTTTCAGAAAATAAACCTTGAATTCTGCAGTGATATGGAACACAGAGTCTGATAGTACTCCTTGAGACCTTCGATTTGGTTACTCCAACTTTTCCAACTAATTTCTATAACACCTTGAAATTGTAGTTTGATTCTCAAAAGGTTTTATGAATTTAGGGTTTTTCTCTGGAAAATTATATAATTAACTGTCTGCAAATGATTTTGATACGAAATAAAATACGGTAAAAGGCTATTTATAATTACGGAAAATTAGTATTCCGTTGGATCATTCCGGATATAAAACGGTATGTTTATTTATAAAAACTGATCCAAACGGTATCGGTTTTCGGGATAATTATCCAAATCAGTACAATTTGTATTGCGGTCTTGGTCTCAACGCCTGGTTACACGTATTACGAGGTGATAATTGTGATAGTTTAATAAAAAAGCTCTCGTTTATCGAAAATACGAGTTTTATTGATTTACCTAAACAAATATTGTATCGAAAATGTTGCGCCGGGACCCGCGCAGGACAAACCTTACGCCGGATCGAAAAAGTCGAAACATGGAAAATGCTCGGAATATTACAATTAGGTTAGGAAGGAGTTCTCGGAAAAGTTTCGGATTCTAAAAACGTAACAACGGATGACGTCGGTTGGTTCCCGTTTTTATAAAATAGATTTTAAATACCCGGAAAAAAGATTTTATAAAATTCATATGATTCCTATAAATTCATAAATCAACATAAAAATAATTAGTAAGATATGACAATTATTTATATTTTATTTTGGACATATAAAAATTAAAAAACTCAATTAATAATATTTTTAAACATCCAAACACATTTAACACTTAACAAATAATTTACTGAATAGAGATTGAACACATATAATAATTATTTATTAGCAAAAATAGTTACACGATATATCCCGGATATTACAGAGAAGAGAGAAAAGAGAGAAGAGAGAGAAGGAAAAGAGGAAAGAAAGAAAGAGTGGCTGGGTGTAGAGAAGAAAAAGAGGGAGGGGTGGGTTTTTATAGCCAAAATGGAAGGGGCATTTTGGTCTTTTGCCAACCTCTGTAGAATCTTCTTTTTATTTGACTCAAAATGAATTTAAATAATACGCAACCCTCTCATAAAAGATCAAAATGTCACGAATAACAATTTTAGAATATAGATCTCGAAATTAGCTTTCTAGATATATTTTTAATATAATTTTTGAGCGTACGGTTTATTTTTTATGGATTTTACAAGATTGCGCTCAAAATAGAATTATAACTCGATAAAATCATATTAAAATACACCGATCACCAAATAATTTCATCTATCATTTTTATAAAGTCTCTAGGACTATTTTGAAGATAAAAAACAAATTTCACGCCCTAACCATACTCAAAATTTGTTATAAAAATATATAAAGGTTCAATAAACCTTATTTTAAATCAAATAATTCCCTTAAAATTATTTAAAAATAACTAGAGTACATAATCAAGCATATTTTAAAGTAATAGCACGTATTCACATATCACGCGTCCATCGTAACATATTCGATCATAAGAATTCCCCTTTTTAATTAATAACCACTTTTCACGTAACGGGTCGCGTCCTGTGTGACGGCCTGACGCTGAGCGTTTTCAATTACGCTTCTCAATCATTCTCTTTATATTAATTGACACATCACTGGAATATAATACTCACTTAAACATTCATATTTGACACAATAATACAATAAAGACAATTAACCAACAAAATCATTTAATCCTTTATTTAATCACATAATTTAGAATTAGACCAAAGAATTATACTTTATTCACTTAATCACGTCGTGAAATTCCCAGTCACTACAGAGGAAATGATCAATCAATAAGCATAGGTATTATCAAAGTCATCCACAAGACGGATCTCAGGAAACCATACGATAACAAGCGTCGGGTTTACTGTTATAAGGATCTGGGTAAACAAGCCATTAACAATAAGGATCTGGATAAACTAGGTATAAAAAAACAAGGCTAAACCGAGTAATAATCAGTATAAGGATCTGGATAACATGGTATTAACAACCAGGATTATCAAAGAAATAAGGATCAAAGGTCATTGTAGATCACATGATATAATGAAAGTAGGGTAAGGTATTTGAAATGAAATAGGTCAATAATGAGGGTTATCAATTCAAGTTCAACAAATGTACCAATAAGATCATCTTATTTTATCAATGCATAACATATCGATTTTCTGTGATCGATTCACTTTTAAAGATAAATCAAAGTTACTTGTGTTACAAGCTTTCCTGTTCAACTGAATACTGAGCTACTGCCACCTAGAGTTTCTTTTCCTTTCCTAGAACGAATGCCTCTGCTTTCCGAATCTACAATCACAAAGTAATCCCTAATCAGAACCTCATCAAAACTTAACGTTTCTCAGAACGTTTATCTTTCTACCCCAATCAATATATCTTATTCCCTATAATAACTTATATCATACTTAACACATATCAAATATCAACCTTATATCCTTTATACCCTTGTTCAATCATTTACTTAAGAGTAACGAGTAATCATGTATACACATAATCCGACACATTCATTTATATCCAAATATCATTGCAACTTTACATATATATTCCTTAAACTTATATATATATATATTCTTCTCGTTAATAGGGCATGACGTATTCACAACTATGCTTACCCTTATCACAATAATTAATCAAAACAATCAATCAAGTACACCTAATCTCTTTTTGGCACTTAACCCTTAACACATATCGTGCACTAAACTTTATACGATTAACAACTCGAATCAAAACTATAATACGAGACCCAAATCCTTATTTCTTTTTAAAACCGAATAGCAATCCTTGTGATCAACTCACATTAAACATATATCACTTTGCATGCAAATCAGAATTAGCATATCCATCTCAAAGATCACAAAATCAATTAGAACACTTAATCATGAAATTCGACTTCTGTAAACTATACAAGCTAACATGCATGATCCATAACATGTGTAACCTGAACCATCCTTAAAACCATTCTTTTTCACCATTTTTTATAGAAAAATTCGAACAATAAAGGTTCTTAGTTCGAACAAAAATCACAATTTTGACATGCAAAAAGTTTATTAGCTTCTACACAATCATCAATCAATCAATACAAGAAATCTAAACATCAATTACCTTTAGAAATAATTACCTTACATTTTTTTTATCAAAAATTTGAACCAAAACATGTTAGAAACCAAATGAAACTTAGAAAATCAACATGCATCCATTTTTAATAACATGCATAAAGATTTTAGTGACATGCATCAATATTTAGTCATCTAATCATATAATCAACTTCTAATAATCATTTTATTCAAACTCATAACTTTGATTTAAAAACCAAAAATCCAATCAAGCACTAAACAAGTAACATGCATTTTACAATTCATCTTCTTTAGACTAAAGCAAATGGAAGATCAAGTTTAAATAAAACCACCAGCTCCCTTTTGGTCATGGCCGGAGTGGTCGAATTCGAGGGTGCCCATGCAAGGGTCTCCCTACGAATTTTAGACCTCTAAATCTTGTAAAACTAATCTACTATACACCCTTATGAACATACATCAAGATATTGTACTTTTCTTGAATATACTCTAAGAGAGGGTTTTGTAAAAACCTACTCAAGAACTTACATGCAAAGGATATTGTGATAGAGGATTAGAAATGGTTAAGATTGATGGTAAAAACTTTGAAAACTAATTAGGTTTTGATCTTGCATGTAAGAGAGAGAGAGATAGAGAGAGAGAGAGGAGAGGAAAGAGAGAAAAGAGAGAGAGAGAAGAGAAAGAGAGTGAGATGGGAAGGCAATTGAGAAAGATAGCACCAATGTTGAGCTTGTAAAGGCAATTGAAAAAAATAACATATTTTCTCTCTTCTCTCCCTTTATCCTTACAATATATATTTCTAATACAAAATATATATTTCTAATACATTATCAGGACGAGATTATTCTATTTGTTTTCTTCAACAAGGTTGCGTTCCAACCAAGTTAATGATCTCTTTCATCTTTTAGGCATGTTCATATATGCAAAAGATAATATGGTTGTGTATAGTATGGAAATGAGTTGTGCATATGATTTTTTATTATTTTTATTATAAAAGTTAATATATACATATATGTGAGCAGTACATATCTCTGAGTAAATAATATGCATGTTTCTAGTATCCTTAAACATGTGATCATTACATATTCTGATTTTTTTTAAAGAAATTTTTGCCATATTTTTGGTATTCATAACTTTCGTTTTAATTGGTATTGATCTTCTTGCTCCCCGGTTTATGTATGACATCTTTATTTTGGCCCATATTATATTATTCCTTGACACTTTGATACACATTAAACTCGTTCAGACTTATAAATTTCCTTTTATATTGTATTATTCAACATTATTTCTTTGTGAATGAACTAGGATTATAAATAGATCATAATCTATTAGCCGAAATCATGTATATATGATAAATCAATAAACTGACAGTCATTTTTCGATATGATACATGTTGCTTAAATGTATTTGTTTGTGTTTTTTGGACCTTTATTGTACATGTAAGTATAATAAAAGGATATTGTTAGGTCACACACACTGTAGAAGGGGGGTTGAATACAGTGTATACTACAATCAAATCGAATTAAGAACATAAGTATGAAATACGGAATAATCTTATTAATAAAACATTATTACAATGGAACCGTTCTCTCTTAGCGATGAACAAATATCACGAGAGCTGTTAGGGTTACAATAAATAATATTCTCGATTAAGATAACACTTATAGTGTAAACCCTATGCTGTGTTTATATAGACACACAGTTACAAGATAATCTTCTAATTGATATCAAATATGATTCTGTATCCTAAAATATATCAACTAGTTATCTTTTCCTCCAAGTCTTCTATTCTTCATAGAATTCTTCTTCATGCATATATCTTCTTGTTTTAGTCTCGATCTTCTTTCCTTCCAATCAGCCGCCTTCCTTATCTGAAAGTCTTCTTAAGTCCTAATATTATCTTCTAATAAATATCTTCTGATATCTTAAGTTCTGATAACTTAAGTTCTGACTTCAGTATAAGTACTGATTTCCAGTTATGTCCTGATTTGTCCTGTTAGTCAAGATCTGAAAACTAATTACAAATCATTATTAGACATGACATCATAAATAAATCTGTACATACTGATCCTAAAGTCTGATGTATCAGAACATAAACTAAGCATATTTAGAGAAAGAACCTGAAACCATTCCAAGTTCATTTACTAATCTTATAAAAGTAGCTTCACATAGTGGTTTTGTGAAGATATCTGCTAGTTGTTGATCTGTTGGAACAAAATGCAATTCCACTGTACCTTCAGTCACATGTTCCCTTATGAAGTGGTACCTAATGTTGATGTGCTTTGTCATTGAGTGTTGAACTGGATTACCTGTCATGGCAATATCACTTTGATTATCACAGTAAATAGGGATTTTAGAAAATTCTAACCCATAATCCAGTAACTGATTCTTCATCCAAAGAATCTGTGTATAACAGCTTCCTGCAGCAATGTACTCTACCTCTACAGTTGATGTGGAAATTGACTTTTGTTTCTTGCTAAACCAAGAAACTAATCTGCCTCCAAGAAATTGGCAGCTTCCACTTGTGCTTTTCTTGTCAATTTTGCACCCTGCAAAATCTGCATCTGAGTAACCTATTAGCTTAAAGTCTGATTCCCTAGGATACCACAATCCTAGATCAGTTGTGCCCTTAAGGTACTTGAAAATTCTTTTCACAACTGTTAAGTGAGGTTCTCTTGGATCTGCTTGAAATCTTGCACAAAGACAGGTAGCATACATGATATCAGGTCTACTTGCAGTTAGATAGAGTAGTGAGCCAATCATACCTCTGTAATCAGTAATATTTACTGATGTACCAGTATCCTTATCCAATTTTGTTGCAGTGGCCATAGGAGAGGATGCACTTGAACAATCTTGCATTCCAAATTTCTTCAACCAATTTCTGGTGTACTTAGATTGAAAAATAAAAGTTCCTTCTTCATTCTGTTTGACTTGAAGGCCCAGAAAATAGTTAAGTTTTCCCATCATACTCATTTGATATCCTGACTGCATTAGCTTGGCAAACCTTTTACAAAGTCTGTCATTTGTAGAACCAAAAATGATATCATCAACATATATCTGCACCAAAAGTAAGTCCTTTCCATGGTTGAGATATAATAAAGTTTTGTCAATTGTCCCTCTGTTAAATCCACTTTCTAGAAGAAACTGAGCTAATGTCTCATAGCATGCCCTTGGAGCTTGCTTAAGGCCATAAAGTGCTTTATCAAGTTTGTAGACATGATTAGGAAATTTTGAATCTACAAAACTTGGAGGTTTTCCAACATATACTTCTTCTTCCAATTCTCCATTAAGAAAAGTACTTTTTACATCCATTTGAAAGACTTTAAACTTTTTGTGAGCAACATAAGCCAGAAATATCCTTATGGCTTCCAATTTAGCAACTGGTGCAAATGTTTCATAATAATCAATTCCCTCATGTTGAGAATATCCTTTTGCAACCAGCCTTGCTTTATTCCTTGTAATTATGCCATCACTATCAGTTTTGTTTCTGAACACCCATTTTGTACCAACAACTTATCTGTTCTTTGATCTTGGCACTAGAGTCCATACTTTATTTCTTTCAAATTCATTTAACTCTTCCTGCATTGCTTGCACCCAATCAACATCTTGAAGAGCTTCTTCCACTTTCTTTGGTTCAGCCTGAGAAAGAAAAGAATGATAGAGACATTCATTTGATGTTGCTATTCTAGTTCTGACACCTGCTTAACAATCTCCAATAATCAAGTCAGGTGTATGTGCTTTAGTTCACTTCCTTGCATATGGAAGGTGATCTCTAGAACTGGATGCTCCCCCATGATCCATGCTGTCTCCATCAACATTTTCTGATGCTCCCCCTGAAATTATGCTCTCTGAGTTGGATTCTTCAGAAATTGAGTTTCCAGAATTATCAGAACTTGGCCCATCAGAACTTGATGAATCAGAATTTGAGTTTTCAGAATTATCAGAACTTGGCCCATCAGAACTTGATGAATCAGAACTTGAAGAGCCTGTTCTAGGTTCTGATGCTTCTTGAGATGTGGTTGGATCTTCAATATGCTCCCCTGCCCAAGTGCATTTTCCTTTGGCGTAGTCACCACAATTTCAATAACACCAGAGTTTGCGGTATCAGGATTTAGATTATCAGAATTTACAGAATCAGAATTTAAAACTTCATTCTCAAATCTCAGCTGATCATGATCATTGAAATCTTCAAGTCCAGTAATCTTCTTATCATCAAATGAGACATTAATAGATTCCATGACAACCCTTGTTCTTAAATTGTAGACTCCAAAGGCTTTTGTGGAAAGTGGATATCCAATAAAAATTCCTTCATCAGCTTTTAGATCAAATTTGGATAGCTGTTCAGGATGAGTCTTAAGAATAAAACACTTGCATCCAAATACATAAAAGTACTTCAGATTTGGCTTCTTTTTCTTCACCATCTCATATGGTGTCTTTCCATGCTTGTTGATAAGTGTTGCATTCTGAGTAAAACAAGCAGTCTGCACAGCTTCAGCCTAAAAGTAGGTTGGTAACTTTGCTTCATCAAGCATAGTTCGTGCAGCTTCAATAAGAGTTTTATTCTTTCTTTAAACAACTCCATTTTGATGTGGAGTTCCAGAAGCAGAGAATTCCTGCTTTATTCCATGGTCTTTACAGAACTCTTCCATAATCAAATTCTTGAACTCAGTTCCATTATCACTTCTTATGATTTTGACAGAGTCTTTGACCAACTTATCCAGTTGTTTGACATGATCAATCAAGATAGATGCAGTTTCACTTTTTGTGTGCAAGAAATACACCCATGTGTATCTGGTAAACTCATCTACTATGACCATAGCATATTTCTTCTTTGCAATAGACATGACATTCACTGGACCAAATAGATCAACATGTAGTAAGTGATAAGGCTCAAGAATTGAAGATTCAGTCTTGCTCTTGAATGAAGATTTTTTTTGTTTTGCCTTTTGACATGAATCACAAAGGCCATCAGGAGCAAATACTGATTTTGGCAGTCCTCTCACAAGATCTTTCTTGACTAGTTCATTTATATTGTTGAAATTTAAATGAGAGAGTTTCTTGTGCCAATCCCAGCTTTCTTCAATTGATGCTCTGCTTAACAGACATATTGCAGAACCATCAGAACTTGTTGAAAGCTTGGCTTCATAAATGTTACCATGCCTGTATCCCTTTAGAACAACTTTGCCTGTAGTTTTGCTTATAATTTCATAGTGTTCTTCAAAGAAATCCACATGATAACCTTTGTCACAGATTTGACTAACACTCAGTAGATTGTGTTTAAGTCCTGAGACTAGAGCTAGTTTTTCAATGATGACATTCCCAAGATTGATATTGCGATATCCCAAAGTTTTTCCCATGTTGCCATCTCCATAAGAAACTCCTGGGCCAGCTTTCTCCACAAAGTCTGATAGCAGGGCTTTATTTCCAGTCATATGTCCTAAACATCCACTGTCCAGAATTATGATATTTTTCCTGTTGCCCTGCAATCACAAAGACCTCTAATGATTAGTTTTAAGGACCCAGACTTTCTTGGATCCTTTGGCCTTATTAAGTTTGTTAACATTTGCAGCGGATTTAACATCAGAGTTTATGTTAACATTTTTCTTATCATAATTTACAGTATCAGACTTTGCATCAGAACTTACACTAGAAGGAATAATGCTAACTTTCTTTAAAGAAGGTTTTATTTGATAATAATCATAGTACAAACTATGATATTCCTTACAAGTATAAATGGAATGCCATAAACTACCACAATGAAAACAAGGTTTTTTTGGCTTAAACCTAATAGACTGACTCTTAACTCCTGACTTAGAAGGTAAGGAGTTTATATTCTTATTCTTCCTGCAAAAAGAAGCCAGATGGTTAGAATTTCCACAGTTATAGCATTTCTTTCTAGGAGCATTAGGAACAGGCATATAATTATTGCTTTTATTCACACCTTCCTTTCCATTCCTATTTTTCCTAGGTGGCTTTATCTTGTTTACATTCTTAATCTCTTTCAGCTTATACTTAAGCTGCTTCTTTGTCATTAAGTCTATGTTAACTTCAGCTGGTTTATCCTGTTTTAACTTATCAGAAGTTGACTCTACTTTAACTTCTGTCTCAATATCTTTCATTTTTTCAGAATCAGACTTTACAGTTTTAGCTACAAACTTAACAGGATTTACCTTTGGTTTATTAGTCTGTTTAACAATAATTGGCTTAATTTGTTCAGTTCCTGTTTCACTTTTATCATCTCCATAACCTAAGCCCTCTTTCCAGTTTCAACTACTTAGTAAATTCTGAGTTGTTCTGCCAGAGTTAGTTCCAGTCCTGATAATCTCTATTTCCTTTTCTAACTCAGTTTTTAGAGATTGATTCAATTTTAACACTTCATCTCTAACATAAAAAGTATCATCTCTTTCTTTCTGAGTTTGATGGAACATAACTAACTCATTTTCTAAATAGTCATTCCTTTTCCTAAAAGCCAGATTTTCAGAAGTTAACCTATCACAAGTTAAAGTCTGATCTCTATAGCTAATGAATATGGTTTTAAGATAAGATCTCAACTCAGTAATATCATTAGTATGAAAAGCATAAGTTGTTTGAGGTACCTTTAACTCAGCAGTATCAGAACTGCTATCAGCATTTGCTATCAAAGCATAGTTTACCTCATCTTCAGAACCTGAAGTGTATGTCCAGCTTTTCTTCTTTGTGACAAGTGCCTTGCCTTTGTCACCTTTTCCTTTCTTGCAATCAGGAGATATGTGGCCTTTCTCACCATAATTGTAGCATTTAACATTTGAATAATCTCCTCTGTCAGACTTTCATGCTTTGCCTTCAGATTTTCTGAATCCCTTCTTATCAGAACTTCCACTTTTCCTGGAAAACTTCTTTCCCCTTCTGAATTTCCTGTAGGCTATCTTCGTGATACCCTTCACCATAAGAGCACACAATTTCATCATCTCTTCATCAGCATCCATCTCAGATAGTCTTTCAGTTTCTGAATCCTCATCACTATCAGAACTTGATGACTTAGCATCAGACTTTGTGATGAGAGCCTTTCGTTTGCCTTTCTTTGAGGCAGCCACTTTGGGGGATTCCTCCTCAGCCTTAAGAGCAACTGTTCTTGACTTTCTCCCATGCCTCTTGCTTCTTCGATCCATCTCAAGTTCATGAGTTTTGAGCATACCATAAATTTTATCAAGAGCATAGTTGTCTCTTATAGTAGTTGCCTTCAAATCCCAACTTTCAGGAAGAGCTAAAAGGAATTTAAGATTAGTATCTTCAAGATCATATTCCTTATCCACCAGTGACAGATCATTCAAGAGTTTGACAAATCTGTCATATAAACCAGTTAATGACTCATCAGGTTTTGAGTCAAAGTGCTCATACTCTTGAGTGAGTATAGTCCTCATGTTCTTTTTAATTGCATCAGTTCCCTGGCATCTTATCTCCAAGGCATCCCATATCTCCTTTGCAGTCTTCCAGTTAATTACCATGTTTGACATGACATTATCAATGGCACTATGCAGCAAATGCCTTACCTTTGCATCCTTGGCAATATATGAGAAATCTTCAGCTGTATATTCACTTTTCTCCTTTGGTACAGTCTGTGCTGGCTGATCTGCAACTACAACAGAGAGCTTGGTAGGCTTATGTGGTCCTTCATTAATTCTGTCAAGGTATTCTGGATCTGTAGCTTCCAGAATCATAGTCATCCTCACTTTCCATATGGGAAACTCAGAAGGTTTCAGTATGGGAACCCTAATAGTCTCATATTGATTATGGATTTGAGTCTTTGGAGTTTCTTCAGTTTTGGTGGGCTTGGTTGGAGTTTGTTCTTCTTCAGACAAGATTGTTTTGGATCTTTACTGTATTTGTGTTAACAGATAGGCTCTGATACCACTTGTTAGGTCACACACACTGTAGAAGGGGGGTTGAATACAGTGTATACTACAATCAAATCGAATTAAGAACACAAGTATGAAACACAGAATAATCTTATTAATAAAACAGTATTATAATAGAACTGTTCTCTCTTAGTGATGAACAAATATCACGAGAGCTGCTAGGGTTACTATAAATAATATTCTCGATTAAGATAACACTTATAGTGTAAACCCTATGATGTGTTTATATAGACACACAGTTACAAGATAATCTTCTAATTGATATCAAATATGATTCTATATCCTAAAATATATCAACTAGTTAACTTTTCCTCCAAGTCTTCTATTCTTCATAGAATTCTTCTTCCTGCATATATCTTCTTGTTTTAGTCTCGATTTTCTTTCCTTTCAATCAGCCACCTTCCATATCTGAAAGTCTTCTTAAGTCCTGATATTATCTTCTGATAAATATTTTCTAATATCTTAAGTTCTGATAACTTAAGTTCTGACTTCAGTATAAGTACTGATTTCCAGTTAAGTCCTGATTTATCCTGTTAGTCAAGATCTGAAAACCAAACACAAATCATTATTAGATATGACATCACAAATCTATCTAACAGATATATATAATCATTTATCTCTCCTATTTAGTAATTAAGGTGTGTCAACTATACTTAATAAAATTAATTATAGATTATATGTACTCTTCTTTTTTATAAATGTGGTAGTTTCAAATATGTCAAATTTTACCGAACTTGAATTTGAGGCTCTTGATATTGCCAAAAAGAATTATTTATCATGAAACTAGACAATGAAATTTATTTGGCCGCACAAGGTCTGGGAGACACTATTAAAGAGAAAAAAAGAATCGGAATCAAACCGCGCAAAGGCAATGATTTTTCTTCGTCGTCATCTCCATGATGGACTTAAAATTGAATACATTACTGTGAAAAATTCACTTGAACTTTGGAAAAATATAAATGATAGATATGATCACCAAAAGATTGTGATTCTTCCAAAAGCTCGATATGACTGGATGCATTTGAGACTTCAAGATTTTAAAACCTCCAGTCAATATAACTCCGCACTTTTTATTTAAAAGCAGCTCTCAACTAAATTTTTATGGAGAAAATATTACTGACGCGGACATGTTAGAAAAAACTTATTTAACTTTTCATTCCCCAAATGTACTCCTCCAGCAACAATACCGTGAAAAAGGTTTTATAAAATATTCAGATTTAATTTCTTATCTTCTTGTTGCTGAACAAAATAACAAGTTTTTAATAAAGAATCATGAGTTTCTCCAAACTGGCTCTAGCCCTTTCCCTGAAGTGAATGTGGCAACTTATAATTTTTGGCGAGGACATGGTGGTGGACGTGGCCGTGAACATCGACACGGTCGCAAAAATCAAGTAAGGAACAACTATTATTTTAAACAACGAAATTCAAACTACAACCCGAAGTTTGTAAAAAAGAATGAAAGGGTGGAGAAAGATAAAAGGGGACAAAAGAATGCTGAGAATGTTTTCTATAGATGCGGTATGAAGGGTCATTGGTCGCGTACTTGTCGTACCCTAAACACTTAGTTGATATATACAAAGCATCCCAGAAGGAGAAATGCAAGATTGTTGAAGTAAACTTAGCTTTCCGGAATGAAGAACCCGAGTACAACCCTTTTGACATGACACATTTAGATGTGACTGATTTTTAAAAAATTCCTGAAGGAAACATCAATATGAATGATACAGATATGATATGAATAATTGTTTGGTTGAAAAGTTTGTTTTCATTTAATCTATTTAATTATTATCACCAAGTTACTAATTCTATATACTCTTTTTTGAAGTGTTATTCTAATTCTCGCGTTGGTCACATATTAAACAAAGATATTTGTTTTGTAGATAGTGCAACTACTCACACCATTCTTATAAATGAAAAATACTTTACTTATTTGCAGAAATGTAGTGGTAATGTTAATACAATTTCCGGAAGTACAAATATAATTGAAGGCACTGGAAGAGCTTGTTTTTTGTTACCTACAGGAACAAAACTTGTTTTAGATGATGCATTACTCTCTTGAAATTCATAAAGAAATTTATTATGCTTTAAAGATATCCGCATAAATGGGTATCATGTTGAAATAATAAATAAAGAGGATAAAAAATTCCTTTACATCACATGCATCATCCCAGGTAAGAAAAGTGTTAGGGAATAACTACCTGCCTTTACTTTCGGATTATATTATACAAATAATCGTACAATTGAAGCAAATACTATCATAAATCGGAAGTTTATCGATATAAAAGAACAGAAGCATTATTGGAACAAAATGGGTGTTCAGGAACAAAATGGATGAAAATGGTATAGTCACCAGAAACAAAGAAAGGTTGGCTGCAAAAGGCTACTCACAAGAAGAAGGGATTGATTATGATTAAACTTTTGCTCCTATTGCAAGACTTGAAGCTATAAGAATTTTTCTAGAATTTGCTGCACATTCAAATTTTAAAGTGTATCAAATGGATGTCAAAAGTGCCTTTCTGAATGGTGAGCCAGATGAAGTAGTTTATGTGCAACAACCTCTTGGCTTTGAGGATCCAAAATTTCCCAACTTTATGTATAAGTTACTCAAGGCTCTATATGGACTAAAACAGGCACCTAGAGCTTGTTATGATACATTATCAGATTTCCTATTGAAGCATGGTTTTACTAGAGGAACCATAGACTAGACTCTCTTCTACAAGAAACATGGTGGATATATGATCCTAGTTCAGAACTATGTAAATGATATTATCTTTGGTTCTACTAATGAGAAGTTGTGCCAAAGATTCTCCAAGCTTATGCAAAGTGAATATGAAATGAGTATGATGGGGGAACTGAGTTACTTCCTTGGACTTCAAGTCAGCCAAATGAGTGATGGAATCTTCATCAGCCAAACTAAATATGTCAAGGATCTTTTGAAAAAGTTTGGAATGGTTGATTTTTCACCTGTATCTACACCTATGTCTACTGCAACAAGGTTGGATGAAAATAAAAAGGGCAAGAGTGTAGATATCTCAAGTTACAGAGGGATAATTGGATCATTGCTTTACTTGACAGCAAGTAGACCAGACATCATGTTTGCAACATGTCTATGTGCAGGATTTCAAGCCAATCCAAAAGAATCACATTTGATGGCCGTAAAGAGGATTTTCAGATATTTGAAGGGAACTCCAAACTTGGGATTATGGTATCCTAAGGGAATTGGTTTTGAAGCTGTTGGATATACAGATGCAGATTTTGCTGGATGCAGGGTTGACAGAAAGAGTACCAGTGAAAGCTGTCAATTTCTTGGACAAAGACTTGTATCTTGGTACAACAAGAAACAACAATTTGTATCAACTTCTACAGCTGAATATATTGCTGCAGGGAGTTGTTGTGCTCAAGTGCTTTGGATTAGAAATCAGCTAATGGATTATGGCCTAGTGTTACACAAAATTTCTATCATGTGTGACAATACTAGTGCTATATCTATAGTAGCTAATTCAGTTAATCATTCTAGGACAAAGCACATTGATGTGAGGTACCATTTCATTAGAGAACATGCTACTAATGGTACCATTGAGCTCATTTTTGTACCAACAGAAAAGTAACTAGCTGCCATTTTTACTAAACCTTTGGATGAAGCAACTTTTACTAGACTTGTAGGTGAAATTGGAATGCTTAATTCTTCATCCTAAGGCAAGAACTCAGCAAATATTGTGCAGCAGATTAATCTCCAGTAAATCAAAATTAATTTGATTAAATTGGAAATTAACTGAAATATGAATTATAAATATTTCAGAAATCTCTGTATATTTGTCTTTCAAATACAATTAACTTGGAATGTTTCAAATTCTGAGTGAACTGCTTAGTTGTTAATTTACATCCTTAATATGTAAAATTAACTCAAGGAAGAATTACAATAACCAAAAGTATCTAGAGAACTGAGTTCTCGATAAGTATAAAGTGACTTCTCGACAAGTCATTTTAGGACTTCTCGAGTGAGTCTTCGATAAGTCAACTTACTGACTTCTCGAGTGACTTCTCGATAGGTTCAAAATGACTTATTGATAAGTCCTTATAGAGTTCTCTAAAAGTATTCATTCACAGAGTTCTCTATAAGTACAAACTTTAATTTATCAATAACTCAGAACTGAGATAATTTAAATTGATAAATTATTTTAGTAAAATACTTTTGGAAAATGCATTCTAATTTTATTTTAAATTTATTCAAGTAAAAGTTCGAATTAATTCAGTCCACTTTTGGGGACAAACGGGGTATTTATTTGACATTTCGATATGTCAAGTTTGAGTTATCTATAATAGTGATTTAAAATGACTTCTCGATATGTACTTCACTTCTCTAAATGACATATATCGATAGACAAACTCCAAATGTCTATTTTTGAGTTCTCGACAAGTCATCTACTTTCACTATAAATACCCAGACTTCTCGATTAATTTGAACTTGGAATTTTTTTTTAAATTCTAAGAAAACTGAATATTTATTACTTCATATCCTCAGTATATGAAGTTAATAAATAACAGATAAAAAGAAGCAAAAAGTATGAAAAACTGAACAAATTTAAATCATAAATTATGTTCAGAAAAATACTTTTGACATACTTTGTCTCTAATTTCTCTGACTTATTGACACATTTACATACTCTTGTGATTTCTTGTTTATGTAAAAATAGGTTAGTCTAATGTTGGTAGACTAGTACATTATTTGTGTTATTTTGAGTATGCTGATAGTGGTTAAATTATTTGACTATATGCTGATAGGAGTAGTTATTTTTTGTAAGGAGTACTTGTTTATTTGCATGGGGAACATTTATTCTTAATAGTGAACTAATATTCTTGAGTACTTGCATGGGGAATAGTAACTAATCATTTCAAACTGTCAAATATGCTTATGTGATTATTACTCTTATTATCCGGGCAACTCAAGAGTCTATTGGTTTCTATTTTTACTTCCTCTATAAATTAAAACGCTTCAGTCTTTATCATTCATCACTCTCCTATTCTCAACAAACATCTGATTTCAAACTCCCTCCTGTTCATCTATCTCTCTTTCTCAAATGGATGCCCCGGTCTTTTACAGACTTAATCATGGAGCTTATCAGCATGTTCATCATTTAGATGAAGATCAAATTTACTTTGATCCCTTCGGACTCTGTGTCCGTCTCAGGGGGGTTGTTTATAGCCCCTTTGATATTCCAAGAGAGATCTTTGATGAACTCTCATGGGATTATCAACTCAGCATCCTTTTCTTTGAGATGGAAGTCTCTCTCAAGTAGGAGAGACGTGCAAGAGTAGCTGAGCAGCAACGCCTTGCTGCTCTGGAGTTGCAGGAGAGAATCATTTCTCCTGCACACTCCAGGTCTAAAGCTTATCAGCGCAGGGCAAGGAGCTTGGAGGCAGAGAAGAAGAAGTCCAAACTAGAGTAGTTAGAATTAGGATTTACTTGTTGAATCTATGTCTTAATGTACTATGTTTCCATTATTAATGAAAATTCAAATTCTTCTCTAAGCATTCTTTTGTTTATGTAATGATTCCTATATGCTTATATCTGTATTGAATATTGTCTTCTCTGCAATAATGCTTGAAACTAAAATATCTTACAATGTCTTTGTCTAACGAAACTCAAAAGGGGGGTACATTTGTTCAATGCATTACAGGTTCAACACAACAGGGGATTCAGATAATCTATCCATAGGTATTAGTGCTAAAACTGCAGCTAAAACATTTCAAAACGAAACTGCAGTTCACCAACACACATCAACACACACAAAAACTCAAACATAATCCCAATCAGGTAAATCCCAAAAGGAACCTGTTTTAGAAAAGGACAAAATCCCCAGAATGTTCTTCAGTTGTTTTGTTGTTTGAGAAAAAGGAACTGGTATCACAAACATGGCAACTTATTGATTTTTCATGAATATCACTCATGCACTTTCATGTGCAAAACAGTCTTAACAAACTGATAGGTTTGAGGGTAGTACTCCTGAGGGGGAGCTATCTAAATCCTCTCCAATTCAATTGGAGGTTCCTCAAGAAGGAACAACTCCCCTCATAACTCTAGCCAAAGCTTCCTTAGTCGTAAGAACTAGAAGTACAATTGCCCATGATCCTGTCATGAGAAAGACAAGCATAGCACATTCAAGTGCCAGTATGTTGCAAGACATAGAAGGGTTTGAGGCTGGTGCACATGGTAGTAACCCAGTCAAATCCCCTCCAATTCAATTGGAGGTTCCCACTATAAGTGGAGGACAACACACTGTCATAACCACAGAGCAATCTGTGAGCCAAACTGTGACCCCAGTCACAGATGCTTATGCACTCACTATTCTAGTGAAATGAGTATGATTAGGCCTATATGGATTTCCCCTAATCATATGATCATAGATTAACTCTTCTCAGCCACCTCTTATTTTTGTAGGACAAACAACAATTGAGCCTTTCATGTGAGAATGTGAGAAAAGATTGAGAGAATCACAGAAAATAAGTGAAGCAGGATCTTTCCTGGCAAAAGGAGAGGTAGATGAGTGTCTGGATTTAACAATCCTTGTGAGGTTACTCTGACTCTTAAAAGTCATGAGGATAGTGCAGTGAGAAGTAGTGAGACTACTTATTCAAAAGAACAGAGAGCTTAGGAATTTCCTATTCTATTCTACTTGATAAACTCATCACTACAGACTTCACTAAAGCTTGAAGCTGCAGATAGTGTTCTAAATGAACATTGACAAAAGCTTGAACAATGTACATCTAGCTGGATCTTTCTTCCTGAAGATAATGTCAAAAAGGGGGAGAATATATCTAAATTTCAAAGCAGCTAATGGATGTTGCCAGATAATAATATTCTTTTCTCGATAGGGGGAGAAGGAAGAATAAATCTAAATGCAACTCACAAAAGAAGAACAACCATTGGAGAACTAAATGGATGTGATTTGTCCACGTAAATATGTTTAAGGACTTTCTCGGTATATGTTGATTGGTGCAGAAAAATTCCATCTCTTAAAAGCTCAACTTGTAATCCAAGGAAAAGTTTTGTTTTTCCAAGATCTTTCATTTCAAATTCTACCTTAAGATAATTAACAGTTTTTTGGAGCTCTTCAGGAGTTCCAATTATATTTAAATCTTCAACATACACAGCAACAATAACAAATGAAGACTCGATCTTCTTTATGAATATACAAGGACAAATGGGATTATTTATGTATCATTCCCTTAACCTATGGCACCACATTCGACCAGACTATTTTAATCCATATATTGACCTTTGTAACTTGATCGCATAAAGATCGCGAGGATGTGGGCTAGTTATTTCGGGTATTCGGAATCCTTCCGGAATTCTAATATATATGTCTTTCTCAAGGGAACCATACAAATATGTTGTCACAACATCCATTAGAGGCATAACTAATCTTTCAATTACTGAAAGACTAATAAGATAACGGAAGGTCGTTCCATCCATAATAGGAGAATATGTTTCCTCATAATCAATGCCTGGTCTTTACGAAGAACCTTGAGTAACTAGATGAGCTTTGTATCATAAGATTTCATTTTTATCACTTCTCTTTCGCATAAATACCATTTTAAAACCAACAGGTTTTGTCCCTTCAGGCGTTCAGACTACCGGTCCAAAAACTTTATGTTTATTAAGTGAACTCAATTCATTTTCGATTGCTTCTTTCCCCTTTGGCCAATCACTTCTACATCGACATTCATCGACGGATTTTAGTTCAAGATCCTCGTTTTCAATCATTATATCGTACGCTACATTATATGCAAACATTTCGTCGACGGTAGTGTTATTTCGGTTCCATCTCTTTCTTGTGACAACATAATTTATTGAGATCTCTTCACTTTCGACATTTTCAGGTACCTGTACTTCTTCTAAGGTTTCATCTATTGTGTCACAGGTCACTTGAGGAGTCTCTTAAGGATATTTTATTTTCTCTATTTGGGCATCTCTACTCTTTGCTCCTTTTCTTTTCCGAGGGTTTTTATATTTGTAACTGATCGGTCTTCCTCGCTTTATGTGAGGCACTTGTAATATATAATAGATAATGTCAAAGATTACTGGAGCTAACAATGTCATTAGCATCTATGATCTGAGTGGAAGATTAATGAATAGTTATTTTCAGTAATCAGTTAAGCTTGGGGCCAAGCCTAAGTTAGTTGTATTGATATCTAAATTTGTATTCTATACTTGTAACACTTAAATCTGTAAAAATGCAAAGAAGCAGACGGGAGTCTTTTTCCTAAAACAGTATCAAGCCTAAGAATTCTATCTGGAAGAAGATCAAGACGATCATGCCTCAGAAGAATTTTGAAGAAGCTTGGAGTTGAATAAATCTGTTTGGAGAAAAATGTTCTAAGTCAAGATCTCTACAAGTCACAGATTTAATGTTATAGAGAAGTCATTCGAGAACTCCAGAATGACTTATCGAGAAGTCATTAAAACTCCAGAGAGTATTGACGGATAAGAAATATCTACTCGACGGATGAGCTATATATCCACTCGATGGATGAATAATATCTACTCGATGGATGAGCAATATCTACTCGACGGATAAGCTATACATCTAATCGACGGATGAGCAATATCTACTCAACGGATAAGCAATATCCACCGGGAGGGGAGAAGTCAGGAAAGCTACTCGAGAACTCAAAAAGATATCGACAAGTCATTCTTTCACTAGAGAACTCAGAGTTATCGACAAGTCTATATCCATTCGAGAACTCAGAGATATCTACAAGTCAAGTGAAGTTATGAAGTCTAGAGATCTCGATGAGCTGAAGACCTCTACAAGCCAAACTCATTATGGAGAACTAGAGATCTCGATAAGCCTTTGTACTTATCGAGATATCAAGTGTTCAAATAAATCAAACTGGAGATCTCGAAGTACAGTCTCAAAGTACAGAATTGCATATCAGTTTAATATCCAAGATAAACCATCAACAAACAATCCAACAGCTGGATTGAAAAGTCTACAAAAAGCAGCTTGAAGTGTGTGCAAGATCAATGGCAAATATTAACTGGCAGAGGAAGATTAAAGTAAACACGGGATACTAAAGATATGCTAAGCCAGAAATGGAAGATTTTCTTTTCTATAAATAGAAATGACAAGTGACAGTTTAGAAAAGATAATATCATGTTTATTATCCACTGTGTAAACCAACAGATAACTGAGCTATAAAGTTAACACTGGTTCTCTAGTTAGAAGTAACAATTTAGATCAAAAAAATCTTGTAACACTCTCGAGAAGAAGCTGAGCTCTTTAACTTCGAAGAGCTTAAAAATTTTGTAGTAAAGCATCTTAATTTTTAATACAAAAATTAAGTGAGTTTTGAAGATCTGTGTTCTTTATTTTGTGCAAGTTTAATTTCTGCATGAACACTTTTCTATACAAGATTTAATTTACTTTGTTCAACCATTATCTTTCAAGAAAAGCCAAAAATCAGAAAAAACACATTCACCCCCCTCTGTGTGTGATTCATTACCTAACAGCACTGATTCACTTGCTTTAATTATTTGTTCTTCTGGGACTTCTATTTTTACAGGAGCATTTTCAGCTGGTATGTATGACGTAGTCACTCTATTTATATCAGTGAATACATCAGACAACTGATTCGCAATACCTTATAGATGAATTATTTTCTGAACTTCATGTTCACATTGATTTGTACGGGGATCATAAGTATTCAATGGTGATGCATTCCATGTAATTCCTTTTTTCAGCAGTTTAGTTTCTCCCCATGTTCCAAGAATAATCTTATTCTCTCCTCCTAATCTAGGGAAAACTATTTCATCAAAATGACAATCAGCAAATCTTGTTGTGAACATATCACCTCTCAATGGTTCAAAATATTTTATTATAGAGAGAGATTCAAAGCCAATATATATTCCTAATCTTCTTTGGGGACCCATCTTTGTTCGTCGCGGTGGAGAAATTGGGACATATACCGCACATCCAAAAGTTCTCAGATGAGAAATATCAAGCTCTCTTCCAGAAGCCAATTATAAGGGAGAAAATTTATGATAACTTGTAGTTCTAATGCGTACAAGTGATGTTGCGTGCAAACTAGCATGCCCCCAAACTGAAGTGGGGAGATTCGTTCTCATAATCAATTGTCTGGCAATTAATTGACGTTGTTTAATGAATGATTCTGCTAGACCATTATGTCTATGAACATGAGCAAAGAAATGTTCAATATTAATTCCAATTGACACACAATACTCATTGAAAACTCATGATGTGAATTCTCCAGCATTATCTAAACGGATCGTACCGATATTATGATCCAAAAACTGTGCTCTTAATCGAATAATTTATACAAGTAATCTTGCAAAAGCCAGGTTGTGAGAAGATAATAAACACACATGTGACCATCGTGTTGATACATCAATTATTACCATAAATTTTTAAATGGTCCACATGATGGGTGAATGGGTCCACATATATCACCCTAAATCCTTTCTAAAAACTTAAGAGATTCAGTTCCAACTTTTTCCAAAGAAGGCTTGATAACTAATTTTCCTTGAGAACAAGCAGCACACGAGAATTTATTAAATTGAAAAATCTTCTGGTTTTTCAATGGATGTCCATGTGAGTTTTCAATAATTCTCCGTATCATAATTGAACCCGGATGTCCCCACCGGTCATGCCAAATAATAAAATTATTTTGGTGCAGGAACTAAATTCCAGACTTTGCTTCTTTCAAACTGATTCAGCTCTTCCTGCATGGCAGATATCCAGTCAGGATCCAGCAAAGCTTCATCAATTTTCCTAGAAAAATTGCATCAAAGACCTTTGAGTCAAATTTTCCCACATATTCAGAATTATCTTTCAAAATGTAACATTTGCTTCCAAACACATGAAGATGCTTTACAGTAGGCTTTCTCTTGGACATGATTGAGTAGGATGACTTGCCATGTGCCTTGTTAATGAGATATCTGTTCTGAGTATAACATGCAGTGTTGACAGCCTCTTCCCAGAAACTTGTTGGCAACTTGGCATCTTGCAGCATTGTTCTAGCAGCTTCAACCAATGTCCTGTTCTTTCTTTCAACTACACCATTTTGTTGAGGGGTCCTGGCAGCTCAGAATTCTTGAACAATGCCTTTGCCTTTGCAGAATTCACTTAATGTAGCATTTCTAAATTCTGTTACATTGTCACTTCTCAGTCTTTTCACACAATTGAAATCTTCAGCCTGCTTTTTTATCTTCTTGATGTGCTCAATTATGATATGTGGAGTTTCATCTTCAGAGTACATGAACTCTACCCAAGTGTATCTTGAGAAATCATCCACCATCACAAGTGCATATCTGTTCCTTGAGATTGATAAGACATTTACTGGTCCAAACAAGTTCATGTGAATAAGTTGCAAGGGTGCACTAATAGAATTCACATTTTTTGACTTGTGACTAGATCTTTTCATCTTTCCATTCTGACAAGCTTCACAGACTTCAACTTGAGCAAACTCCAGCTTGGGCATGTCTCTTACTAACTCCTTTTTGACTAAGTTGTTAATTGCCTTGAAATTCAAGTGAGACAACTTCTTGTGTCATAGCTTGCTTTGTTCTTCTGATGCCTGGGTGTAGAAGCAGCAAATACCATCCTTATTTGTTGAGCCCAAGTCTGCAACAAACAAGTCTGCAGCAAATACCATCCTTATTTTGCTTTGATACCACTTGTTAGGTAATGAATCACACACAGAAGGCGGGGGGGGGGGTGAATGTGTTTTTCTGATTTTAGGCTTTTCTTGAAAGATAATGGTTGAACAAAGTAAATTAAATCTTGTATAGAAAAGTGTTCATGCAGAAATTAAACTTGCACAAAATAAAGAACACAGATCTTCAAAACTCACTTAATTTTTGTATTAAAAATTAAGATGCTTTGCTACAAAATTTCTAAGCTCTTCGAAGTTAAAGAGCTCAGCTTCTTTACGAGAGTGTTACAAGATTATTGTTAATTCTAACTAGAGGACCAGTGTTAACTTTATAGCTCAGTTAACTGCTGGTTTACACAGTGGATAATAAACATGCTATTATGTTTTCTAAACTGTCACTTGTCATTTCTATTTATAGAAAAGCAAATCTTCCATTTCTGGCTTAGCATATCTTTAGTATCCCGTATTTACTTTAATCTTCCTCTGTCAGTTAATCTTTCCCATTGATCTTGCACACACTTTAAGCTGCTTTTTATAGACTTGTCAATCCAGCTGTTGGATTGTTTGTTGATTGTTTATCTTGGATATTAAACTGATCTGCAATTCTGTACTTTGATACTGTACTTCGAGCTCTCCAGTTTAATTCATTTGAACACTTGATATCTCGATAAGTACAAAGGCTTATCGAGATCCCTAGTTCTCCATAATGAGTTTGGCTTGTAGAGGTCTTCAGCTCATCGAGATCTCTAGTCTTCATAACTTCACTTGATTGTAGATATCTCTGAGTTCTCGAATGGATATATACTTGTCGATAACTCTGAGTTCTCTAGTGAAAGAATGACTTGTCGATATCTTTTTGAGTTCTCGAGTAGCTTTCCTGACTTCTCTATTCCCGGTGGATATTGCTTATCCGTTGAGTAGATATTGCTCATCCGTCGAGTAGATGTATAGCTTATCCGTTGAGTAGATATTGCTCATCCGTCGAGTAGATGGTATTCATCCATCGAATGGATATATAGCTCATCCGTCGAGTAGATATTGCTTATCCGCGGTACTCTCGGGAGTTTGAATGACTTCTCGATAAGTCATTCTGGAGTTCTCGAATAACTTCTCTATAATATTAAATCTGTGACTTGTAGAGATCTTGACTTAGAACATTTTTCTCCAAACAGATTTATTCAACTCCAAGCTTCTTCAAAATTCTTCTGAGGCATGATCGTCTTGATCTTCTTCCAAATATAATCTTTAGGCTTGATACTATTTTAGGAAAAAGACTCCAGTCTGCTCCTTTGTATTTTTACAGACTTTAAGTGTTACAAGTACAGAATACAAATTTAGATAACAATACAACTTACTTAGGGTTGGCCCCAAGCTTAACTGATTACTGAAAATAACTACTCATTAATCTTCCACTCAGATCATGGATTCTAATGACATTGTTAGTTCCAGTAATCTTTGACATCAACTATTATATATTACAAGTGTCTCACATGAAGCGAGGAAGACCGATCGGTTCCAAATATAAAAACCCTCGGACAAGAAAAGGAGCAAAGAGTAGAGATGCCCAAATAGAGAAAATAAAATATCCAGAAGAGACTCCTCAAGTGACCTGTGACACAATAGATGTAATATCCGGGATATATCATGTAATTATTTTTGATATTATTATGTGTGCCCAGTATCTATTCTGTGAGTTAATTGTTAAGTGTTATCTGTACTTGAATATTCAAAAATAATATTAATTGAGTATTTTAATTTTTATATGTCCAAAATAAAATATAGATAATTGTCATATCTTCCTAATTATTTTTATGTTGATTTATGGATTTATAAGAATCATATGAAATTTCTAAAATCTTTTTCCGGGTAATTAAAATCTATTTTATAAAAACGGGAACCAACCGACGTCAACCGTTGTTACGTTTTTGGAACCCGAAACTCTTCCGAGAACTCCTTCCTAACCTAATTGTAATATTCCGAGCATTTTTCATGTTTCGACTTTTTCGATCCGGCTGACGGTTTGTCCTGCGCGGGTCCCGGCGCAACATTTTCGATACAATATTCATTTCGGTAAATCAATAAAACCCGTATTTTCGATAAACGGGAGCTTTTTATTAAACTATCCCAATTATCACTTCGTAATACGTGTAACCAGGCGCTGAGACCAAGACCGCAGTACAAATTGTACTGATTTGGATAATTATCCCGAAAACCGATACCGTTTGGATCAGTTTTTACAGATAAACGTACTGTTTTATATCCGGAATGATCCAACGGGATACAAATTTTCCGTAATTATAAATAGCCTTTTACCGTATTTTATTTCGTATCAAAATCATTTGCAGATAGTTAATTATATAATTTTCAGAGAAAAACCCTAATTACATAAACTGTTCTAAGAATCAAACAGCAAAACGAAGGCGTTACCGATCTCTGTTTTTAAAGCTTGAGTAACCAAAACGAAGGATTTGAGGTGTTCTATCAGATTCTGAGCTTTATTTCACTGCAGAAATCAAGGGTATTTTTCTAAAAATTTATTTATTTTCGAATTTATTTTATTAAAAATATGAATTTTTGTTCGGATGATTGTTTGTATGATTTGATGATTGCATGTTGTAGAGCATGTTTTCCTGATGATTTTCATATGTCATACGTCTGATTTGGAGTTCAATAACATGTTCAAATTTGAGTTTAATTTTCGAATTTCAAAATTAGGGTTTATAACCCGTATGAATGTTCTTAATTGAAATTTGGGGGTTTCTTATTCTGTGATAGATTGATGTTGTGTTATAGTGGGTTGTGTTCTCTGTGAAATTTGCAATCTAGTCGTATAAGTTTCATGAACCAACGAGATCTGTAGAGAAGGGAGTTGTGTTTTGAAGTTTTCCGATGTTCGCCGGAAACTGGAAAACTTCACGGCCAAATTCCGGCCAACTCAGGGATTGTTAGGTTGTTTTGATTGCATGGTTGTGTTCCTGGTAACCTGTAGATGTGATCTGGAGGTGTTGGTGGGGTGAGGACGTCGGGAACATGTTCTCCGGCCACTCCCGACTTTTTCCGGCGACTGGACTGCAAAATTGCAGTTTGGTCCCTGCAGTTTTGAAAACGATGCAGTTTGGTCCCTGTAGTTTCCAGACTTTGCAAAAATTGGATTTTTGTTTTAAAAATGTTTAAAAATCATATTTCCTATTTATTTTTATTATAAAAATTCGTTTTTAATTTCTGAAAATTCTAAAAATTATTATTTTAATTCCGAAAATTATTTTTAATTCACAAATAAATCAGAATTAATTAGTTAATTAATTTCAGTTAATTTTTAATTGATTAATTAGTCAATTAATTTGAAAATTAATTGATTAATTGATTTAATTAATTATTAATTGATTTTAATTAGTTATTTAATTAGATTTAATTATTTAAAAATGATTTAAAAATTCTGAAAAATAGTTTCGAGCTTTAAAATATTATTATATATTATTTCCAAGGCTCGATAATTATTCTAAAATTATTTCGGAGCCAGAATGGGCCAACCGAACCCTGTTTATTAACCCGAAATTGATCCAACGACCCGTTTTAATTCCGAAAAATGTTTTAAAAATCATTTTAAATACCGAAAGCATATTTATGACCCGAGACTTCTTTATAGATGATATGTCATTGATTACGTGATGTATTATGTGTTATACGTGACCTGTTGTTTGACTATCGCTCTATATATTCGGTGTTTACTTGGTTATTGCATAGATCTCAATCCGTTAATCGGATTTGGGTAAAACGAAGGGTAGATAGAAGTATGTGTTGAATAGAATCCTGTGAGTTGATGATTGATAGATGCTTATGATATGTGAGCAGAAGAGGCAAGGCGTAGGAAAGGGAAACATGTAGTTGAGGAGTAAGACGATTGTGATTGAAAGCAAGTGCAGGATAGTAAGCTAATATCAGGCAAGTGTTCTGAACTTTCTCGAGATATTATAGTTCTTGATAGTCTTGTTGACATTGCAAGTGCTTTGAAGCACGGAAACCTAAATCCTGATTTCAGTTATTGTTCTTGAGCTATGAACCATATTCTTTCCAAGCCATTGATTATTGTATACCCAAACACGAACCACAAATCTACGATACTACTCCACAAATACATACAAACTAAATACCAGCCACTGAACTGAATTATTATATACTCAATCCATGATATCTTATGCTTTGAAAGACCAAATCCTTGAAACCCTGAAACGTTATTTCCTTTGTTATCCAATTCTTTCATTACCCAACATTCAAGCTTTGAAAGTACCTTGTTGATCCTTACAAGGATTGAAACCCTTTCATTGTTAAACATTTATTATTGTTAATGATTTCAGTTATTGTTTATTATTGCATATTCTGTTATTATGTTAGAATTGGATTGTTTTTATAAAATTGTGGACCAGATTCGTGGTCAGACCATATAATGGTCAAGTTAGGCCAATGTGTGCCTTGGATCCAGTAGTTAGAGCAATGCTGTGTGCCTTGCTCGGGGTTAGTGCGTGACTGATCAGCAGCCTAACCTTGGTTTTAAATTAAAAGTATAATATCCAATTCTAAATCATAATCCATTGTTCACTTGATATCATAACCATATTCACCTGATGATCATTATTCTCAGTATTGTTATTGTGACTTGCTGAGCTAGTTAGCTCATTTGTGCGATGTTGTTTATATTCTTTCCAGTTAAAAAGGAACCAGTTGGTAAAGAGGATCCCCAGTCCAGCGCGAGAGCTAGGGGTTCAGGTTGAGAAAGCTGAGCTAGTAGGCTTTTTTTGGAATAATTTAAGTTTGTAAAAGTTTGTAATAATATTTAATACTCAGTTTGAATTTGAAATAGTTGGGATTTGAACGGTTTGTAATATACTAGTGTGTTTGGCTTGTGTGCATACTTTAACCTGTTACGGTCCGTGGTGGTTGGTAAGTAGGGTCATTGCATATATTATTATTATCTTTATTATAGTTATAAGCAGGTTATAATTAAGGTGTGTGTGTGGACCCCAAACTTCTGACCCGGGTTTGGAGGGTGCCACAATAGATGAAACCTTAGAAGAGGTACAGGTACCTAAAACTGTCGAAAGTAAAGAGATCTCAATAAATTATGTTGTCACAAGAAAGAGATGGAACCGAAATAACACTACCATCGCCGGAATTTTTGCATATAATGTAGCGCTTAATATAATGATTGAAAACGACGATCTTGAATTAAAATCCGTCGATGAATGTCGACATAGAAGTGATTGGCCAAAGTGGAAAGAAGCAATCGAAAATGAATTGAGCTCACTTAATAAACATAAAGTTTTTGGACCTGTAGTCTGAACCCCTGAAGGGACAAAACCCGTTGGTTTTAAAATGGTATTTGTGCGAAAGAGAAATGATAAAAATAAAATCTTAAGATACGAAGCTCGTCTAGTTGCTCAAGGTTTTCCGTAGAAACAAGGCATTGATTATAAGGAAACATATTCTCCTATTATGGATGGAACGACCTTCTGTTATCTTATTAGTCTTTCAGTAATTAAAAGATTAGATATGCGTCTAATTGATGTTGTGACAACATATTTGTATGGTTCCCTTGAGAAAGACATATATATATGAGAATCCCCGAAGGATTCCGAATACCAGAAACATCTAGTCCACATCCTCGCGATCTTTATGCGATCAAGTTACAAAGGTCAATATATGGATTAAAATAGTCAGGTCGAATGTGGTACCAAAGGTTAAGGGAACGATACATAAATGATCCCATTTGTCCTTGTATATTCACAAAGAAGACCGAGTCTTCATTTGTTATTGTTGCTGTGTATGTTGAAGATTTAAATATAATTGGAACTCCTGAAAAGCTCCAAAAAACAGTTAATTATCTTAAGGTAGAATTTGAAATGAAAGTTCTTGGAAAAATAAAACTTTTCCTTGGATTACAAGTTGAGCTCTTAAGAGATGGAATTTTTCTGTACCAATCGACATATACCGAGAAAGTACTTAAACAGTTTTACATGGACAAATCACATCCATTTAGTTCTCCAATGGTTGTTCGATCACTTGATAGGAAAAAGGATTTATTTCGACCAAGGGAAGAAAATGAAGAATTACTTGGTCCTGAAGTACCACATCTTAGCGCTATCGGTGCACTTATGTATCTTGCTAATAATACATGACATGATATATCATTTTCTGTGAATCTATTGGCAAAACATAATTGCACTCCAACTCAGAGGCATTGGTATGGAGTTAAACATATTTTTCGGTACCTTCGAGGCACAACTGATATGAGATTATTTTATTCTAATAAATCTAAATTAGTACTAATAGGTTATGCAGATGCAGGATAATTATCTGATCCAGATAAAACTTGATCACAAACAAGTTATTTGTTCACTTATGGGGATACAACCATCTCATGGCGATCCATAAAACAATCTTTGGCTGCTACCTCTTCTAATTATACATAAATTCTTGCAATCCATGAAGCTAGTTGAGATTGTGCCTGGTTGAGATCAATATATTAATATTCGGGAGTCATGTGACATGCATCATGACGGGATAGTCCCGACAGTGATGTTCGGAGACAATACAACATGCATTGAGCAGTTGGATAAATGTTGTATCAAAGGTGATAATACTAAACATATCTCGCCCAAATTTTTCTTCACACATGATCTTGAAGAGAATGGAGAAATTGAAGTCCAACAGATTCGCTCAAGTGACAACCTTGCAGATCTATTCACAAAGTCAATACCCCCATCGATTTTTGAGAAATTGGTAAATAAGATTGGCATGTGTTGACTTAAAGACTTAAAATAAATCTCATAATCGATGTACTCTTTTTCCTTTACTAGAATATTTTTTTTCCAATTAGTTTTTTTCCTAGAAAGGTTTGAACGAGACACAATTACTGAAAAATGGACATCAAAGGTGGAGTGTTATGAATATATGTCCCTGGATTTTTATAGAACAAACCTTTGGTCCTCCAATTTCTCGACTTTTAATATTTCAAGTTCATGTATTCATTTAAGAGACTTTTGGATTTTCAAGTTCATATCCAACACCTATAAATAGCACCAATGTTGAGCTTGTAAAGACAATTGAGAAAATAACATATTTCCTCTCTTTTCTCTCTTTATCCTTGCAATATATTTCTAATACACAATATATATTTCTAATATACTTAATTTTTATACTTAGATTTTGTCACTTGGGTGGGTGCAAAATAATATGTAAACACGGGTCAAGCACCTAATTTTTTAGAAATATTATTTAATAGAGTCTTATTATGATCAAAACATATTGTTATGAATCTAGAAAACCTATTTTAACTAAACACATGTAACTTAGGTTGTGTTTGACATTGTCGTTATAGAGCAGCTTTTCATTGAAGCTAATAATTATTTGATAAAATTCAAAAGCTACTTTAATTAAAAGTGTTTTTGACATAAAAACTGCCGTTAAAAATAGTAAGATTTCATACTTTTCGAAAAAGTTGTGTTTGAGTTTTGCGAGAAGCAATGTTGATTTCTCCATTAAATCTCATCAAAAACATTTTTTTTTATAATTTTTTACATCAAAATATATACAAATTAAAAATATTATCAAACAGTCATTTTATTTTTTTAACATCACTTTTTTCATCGATCCTTTTTATAACATCACATCAATTTTTAGCAAAAATCTATTGTCATTAACCTACCTATTTTACAAAATTATTAAACTCAATCATATATAAATAATTTATTTAAAAACATCCAATACCAACTTTTACATGTATAATTCATTAAATGATTTATTATAATTCCTATTATTGATAAAGAAAATTAAAATATTAAAAGTTGTTGTGCATGCCTGGTATTAATTTTATCCATATAATAATTTGACCTATATATCGGGGATGAGCGAGAATCGAACCTAGAACCTGGGACGACAAGTGATAAGTCGAATTATCTGGAATATTATCCATATCTTAGTCACCAATAAATTGAAATTAACACTAACAATTAAAAAAATTAAAATATAAATTTAAATATTGTATTCATCATAAAAATATGTTTTGAAAAACTATTGATCAGCCGGAAAAATAGGCCTTGACAGCTGACGATTCATCAGCAACAAGTTAGATGGGAAAGGTCGATGATCAAAACCCTAACTTCTTAGTTCTCAGGCTAAATATTGAGCAGATAAGCAATACCCTATATTCATTTTTCTTACTTGTACTTGTTATTTGTATATAAATTGCCCTTATATGTTACATATTACTGTATTAGTCTGATCTTGCGAGTAAGAATATATTAAAGATATTAGTCAGGAACCCAATACTTGAACATAACCAAACTGGTTGGCTTTTGATTTTTTACTTGATCAAAATTTTCGAAATTGAGTTTTCACTGATATTCAGGGGTCATATTATCTGCTTTTAGACCTAGTATGTACAAATAACATGCACACTCTATTTTGTACATTTTATACAATTATTAATTCTCTTCTGCTGAAAATTACAGTACATGATTAGTTTGCTTATGATTTGGTTTAAGTGAACTCCGCCGGAGTAGTATTTCTCCATCCAATAATTTGCAGTAACTGGTCGGCCGATCTTACTTCTCTAACTACTGTTACAGGATATATATATCCTGTGTTTAATTTCAGAGATTAAGAAGCAGAAAGAGAGATTTAGAGAGAGATGAGGAGAGAAATTTAGAGAGAGATTTAAGAGATAGTTGGGATGAGAAAAACAGAGTTTTGTTATTAAATTTTACATAATCTCTAAATGAATTACATGCTCCTCTTTATAGAAGTAGAACTAAACTCCCCTAACACTAACCGATAATTTGATTGAACTCTATTAATATATGTTTGTGCATACTTAGTCAATCTGTTGATGGAATGACCAGAAACCCTGTCTAGCACGACATTCAATTATCTGGTACTAAACAAAGTGCGTCAGCATAGTTTAGGCTCTAAATGTGGCACCTTAACCAAAAACTGTAAGGCTGGAAGCAGGGGCAAGTTGGTAGAATTTAGTGCTAGCTCAAATTAGTGTGACGTTGATGCACATAATTTGGAAATCCCTAGCTCAGGAAAATGTATTATGGATGATAAAAAGATCATAAAAGCTGATATTATCTGTGTGTGGCACATAAAAGATTACAGGAAGGTATTTGTGATATGTACACATACATCCGAGGATTGATATGAAACTTACTAAGGAGTCTGGAAATGGAAAAACAAAGAAGCGGTATACAACAATGGTGTGAAGACTTTGGCACTACAAAAATATAGATAAATGGAAAGTTCATGGCTTGCAATTGGCATCTCGCAAAAAAAAGAACACTGCAGGATAATTATCAGAAGACAACACAAAAGGTTCAGAACTACAACTACAACAGAGGTTTATGCTAAAAAACTTTAATTATCAGAACCATGCGGTCTAGTTCGAGTTCATGATTAACCTGTGGGAGACTATGGCTATCTACAATCTGCTAAAGATTATTGAACATCGATTCCAGATAAGTTTTATTAACTTGCATATTTTTCCCTTGCACATGCATCTGCAATAGCCTATCTTTTTCGTTGACAATGTTTATGGATTTGTTTTAACATTATTACTATCCTATTTTTTACATTAGGGTTACTTGTTTGCACTGGGGCATGTCGGAAGAAAGGAGCACTACAATAATAATTTATTTACAGGAAAAAGTCATACTTGAATGATATCAAACTACAAAATTAAATAAACTAGACCGCAAGAGGGTTGAAGCTAGATAACTCGCACCAAGTCATATTTGGGTCGGCACCAGAGAATCCGGCGAACGTTCTCAAGCTAAAAACTTAGAATGAATTCACTAACTTGTGATCCCACATGCAAGCTAATGATTCAAGTCCAGTAGATGTAGCCAGATTTCCATGATTTTAGAAAAATAGCCTATACATGCTCCTAAGTCGACCCTCTAGAAGAAGCGGCTCTTCACCAGTTTCAGCATCCCATTATCTCCAGGTCTTATCAAAGCTTGTTGTACCCTAGTTAAGTACTTGTGTCATAAGTGAAATGCAGTCTGAGGAAGGCAATCCAATATGTCCTCTAAAGTTTTTAGAAGTAAACCTGTACTTTAATTTTCACAACCTTGCCGTGTAATTAGAAAAAGCAGTTACCGAAGTATCAAAAAGTATTTATAATGGGTGAGAAAGCAACAACAGTACCATGCTCGATGTGTCTCTCCAAAGTAAAAAAATTTCTTATCCAAGGCACTGCAAGAAAATCAGAAGCTGTACAAAAATGGGCTTTCAATCATACGAAATTGCTAGCATATGAACGAGCCACGAGAAGAGCTTGGTGATTACTGCAGCCTACAACGGGAAAAAGGAAATATATGATACTCTCAGAATGTAATCAGTTTAAAAAACAATTACAAAGTGATTCAGGGAAAGAAACAAGATGAATGGCGTCCACCGCAAAAGAACAAGAGGAAAAAAATGTTATTGTAGATGTGATGGTGAGACCTAAAGCAGCAAATTGGAGGATGTGGGTGCAAACCAGTTGATAGAAGTGTCAATTTTACAAGAGGACACATCACATATAATATATAACATGGCAACAGATGGAAATGGTGCTACAAACGGAAGCATGAGCCTGCAGAATATAAAGAAAATCAAATTTGGTGAATGTTCAAACAGTAGTAACACAAATAAATACATTTTTGCTAGTCTGGGAAGAAAGAGCCAGTGGTTAAGAAACAAAGGAGCAGTACTATCAAATGAATAGTAGTATGGAGGAAAAAATAGTTACCGGAATTATTACATTTAATGTAATACAGGAGATGCACAAGCATTGTTATAAAATCTGGAGTTATCTGCAAATACAAAATGGAGAAGGTGGCATGTTTTTCTATCATATGAGATGTCGCAAAAAACACAATGCCAGTGCATGCTAAAGAAATGGAGATCCACAAAACTTATGTTTTTAATTGGATTCACGGTCATGAACATCAGAATTTGATCGCCAAACTCGAAGTAAGTTTTAAAATTTACACTTCATATTTTATGTCGTGCATAGTTTTTTTTGCATCCCGGTCAATTATACTGGCTCATACATATATTCTAAAAGAAGCATATTTCATTTATAACTCTATTTGTGAATGCATATATCGTGTTCTCAGCATTTTTTCATCTTGTAATATTTGTGACTTGCGAATTGTAATTGTTGAACATTACTGCTAAAATAAGTTCTGCAGTGCCACTATATAAAAAGACAACACAACAACAAAAAAGGTCAAATCCATAAAAGTTGAAGCAATAAAATAGTATGAATTCATCTTCAATAGTTAATAAATCTTAACCCCGAAGCACTTTTTTAACTAGTCATTTCGTCAGAGGGTTTAACTTTTTCATAGCCCTTGTTGATAGCCTAAGTTGGGTCCTAAACCGAGTTGAAAGGGGGGATGTAACTCTACACAATTTTCGAAACTGAAATGCCAAATATCAAATTAAAGCGGAGTAACAAAAATGATCAAAGAAACAAGTACAAAATACAAAAATCACCAAGGGTTGCTTACACCAACAATTGAAATGATCGTTGCTTCAAAAAAAAAAATGTTGCGTACTTGGTACAAGATAATAATGCTCTCTAGTATTTAATTCTATCTCTATCAAGAAAGCAACTCAGGTTTTAAATAGTCAATAAAATATTCTTCAAGTAGCTTTCTCAATATTGCTCTCAAAATATTTGTAAGTCTTGTTTGTAGATGTGTAATTGATAGCTCTCAATAATGATATGAGCGTTCCATTTTTGAGATCTACTTTTGTGGTTGATATAGGTTGATTTCCGGAGAGAGAAAGTGTAGTGATATGTGGCACAATATCTATTACTCATTTTAAATTTGCAAGCTGTGCCTGGAGTAACATATGTGTGCCTCCTTCTTTTATGCCTTGATAATAACTTAAAAATAATAGAAGTATGATTTTTTATTCTGCGCCTGCAAGAATATAAAGAGTATAGAGTATTTGAGCATATAGAAACAGAGTAGAGAAGGGAGATTAGCACCCATGGCCCCCTTCAATTCATCAAAATGCTTCCATGATCACATATGTATGCCAATGCATGTATATGTATTAGTACAGGCGCTTGTAGAGTGCTCTCATGAAGCATTTGCACTCTTAGGTGGTGTAAGAGGTTCAACACTTTAAAACATTTTTCTTTGCAACCAATGTGTTCACGAAAAGTAAGCACATGTATAAGCGGATATACGTGTATTACTTAGCCAAATATTGTTCCTTTCATATGTATGTGCTCCGCCAAGGTGGTCTTCCATAGTATGGGTGCTCATACCTCTTTTACTTCACTATGTTTATTCATTTTCTCTATATGGGCGCCCGTAGAGCGGTGCTGGCACCCATTCTCTTAATGCTTAGCCATTATTGAGCTTCCTAACACCTATGTGTTCCCATAGAGTATGTGCACTCTTTTGAAACACATAATTCCAATACCTTCCCAATTTTTGAGCTTTAAAGCACACATATAGAATGTGCACTTTAGTGGAACACATTCTTGACTTGAATTTTTTTCAACTTCTTTCCCTGCTCTCCTCATACATTGCAGATAAAACTTTCTTCCCGTATATCCGGACCCACTTAACAAAATTTCTTTCTTTTTCGTTGGCAAACTGTTGACGCCTAGTGCAACGGTCTGGTAAGAAGACTAACACATTCGTGCAAGATCTTTGTGTCTTGTCTTTTAAGTCCATTGTTAAGTATTAGTTATATATAGTCAGTTTCATTGAAATCTTCCAGTAGTCTTCACACTAGTCTTCACACTGAATCCTAACAGTCACTTCAAATATCTGACCCTCATTTCATTGAAACCTGAACATATTAATGAATTTCATCCTGTGGCGTATAAAAGGCTTCTTCAATGTAGTTAATCTAAATTCATGTGTACAAATATTCGTTTGGGATAGATTCCTTTGAACGTAGAATTATTTACGAGTCATGTTCTACTGTTGAGTTATGTTATAGTGCTGCCAAGTAAATATATACAACTTCGACCTTGTTCAACAACCAATGCTTAGAGTACTCGGTCAATAAATTGGTACATGAGATTTGATAAATCCAACATAAATCAAATGAAAATAAGCCTTATATTAAAACTTTTTGTTTAAACATATGATTTGGCTAGCATAAAGTGTTTGCAGGGCCTATCAATACCAGAAGAAAACCTAATTTCTTGATTGTAGAAAAGAAAATCCATTTATATAGATTATATAAGATAGCCTAAAAATGATGTTTTTGACAACCTATCGGGATTTAAGAGAGTGCACATATTGAGCAAAACCTAGTCCTTTAGGGGTAATGACACCTATTAGAAGATGGGTCATTGACTTTTAGCCTACATAAAAATTATACACTGAAACCTTCTATTCAAAGGTAATTGCTTTTAAAATATGAGTATTGCCCTAAATGAAATCCTATATGGAAAAAGACAAAAAGTAGTGTACTTTGGACCAAAAAAGTAGTGTAACTTAATCTAACTACAAGGACTCCATTTCTAAATAACACTGTACATAAACATTTTGACCTACTCATTTTCATTCCTGTATCAACGTTTAGCACGAAAAAAATGTTTTAAGTTTTCACCTTTTATTTTTATAAAATAATCTCTTAGATACAAAATTTGAACAAAAACTACCTTATACTGAATTATTAAGTATTTAGCACAAAAAAATTTTGTTTGTTAATATTTTTACCTTTTATGTTTATAAAACTTTTTGATTTCTTTGTATTCACTATTTATAAACACCTTGCGAGGTACATGTACCCTTGGTTCTAATATATTTTTATTTTAATACATATATATATGTATATATATATGCATGTATATATATTTATGTATACAGGTAAGTTCTAAGTTCTATGGAGTCCCTTATTTTTGGAAACCTGAAGTCTATATATGTTTTGCAAGTAAAATATTGCGTAAATATTTCAAAAGGTATTATTTTGTGACTCATGTCCTATAAACTTCAATATTTTAATGAAAATCTTTCAAATTTCATACATTTTCAAGTATAACATGGCAAAATATATAATTCTGTAAAACATGCTTAGCTTGTAAAATATTTATGGTCACGTTGCAAAATATGCATGTTCTACTTGTTCAACATTAATGATAAAACACCACTACACACTTCATACCCTTTAGCTTATTATATTTATATTAAATTGTTAACATACATAAAACTTGGACCATTAGATTGGATTGTAATAGTTGGTCATGATGTTGGACTCCATGACTTCAAAAAAAAGGACTCGATAGAACTTTGTTCTTTATTTATATACATATATATAAATATAAGTATCTATACACCCACATATATATGTGTGTGTTTGTGCATAACAATGGTCTTCTTTTAAAAAATTTATTATAATATACATTCACAAAGTTTTCTTAACTTCTTTAAATTTGAAACTCGATTAATATTTGTAAATCTAATAATTAAAATATTTTTTAACAAACTCTTTTTCTACATTAGTTTAACAAATGTGGTACTAAAATCCTGGTACCATGATATTAGTTTAAAAAAAATGATAGTTTGGGAAACGTTAAGAAATTTAGGAAATGGTTGGATAATATGGTGCATATATTATGTGACCATTGAAAATTTAATAAATAATGCAAATAAATCATGGGGTTTATATGGATTTGTGAGGCACAAAGAACCCTATACATTCGTCTCGTATATGTTTTTTGAATTCCAAGTGTTCTTTTAATTCTAAGCAAAATCTAAAAACTAAAAGTCTGGTAGAGTAAAATAAAAAAGAAATTCCTTGGATTCGTAGAAATTAAAAGTGCTTGGATTAGAGAACTAAAAAAGAAAATAAATATCATGAAAAGCATAGTGTATATAGTTTAATATTCATCATTATGATCAAATAGATTATATCAACATTCAAAGAATAAAATATTCAATTAAGATTTTAACATATTATTATTATTCCATGGATTTAATATGTTGTAACTGATTTAATATTCTACAAAGGATATATAATATTGGTAAGTCCACACATGTGTCGTAATGTCTACATAGAATAGAGCCTAAATTCAATAGAATCTCTTGTACTTATGTGAGATTTGAAAGAGTTTAAAATATACTGCGAAATTAACAAAATCCAAAATTTTTCATTATATGTACAAAATTTGAGATTTCAAAGAGTTTGAAATTTGAAAATTTTCTATATAATCTAAATTGAATACACCCCCTAATATTTTCCATTATATGTAATAATTTCTAAAGAGAATTGTTAAATAAGCTCCACTTTTTACTATATAAGTTCCACTTTTAAATTTTAGACATGTTTAGTACACATTTGCCCATAATTTTTAATAGTGAAATTCTTGGAATTTGTTGTTGCTATGGATAGTTATGTCATTTGCAAGACACCTGGAGCTTAAATAGTATTTTTTAAAGTTTATTTATCAATTCCCTTTCTAAATTTGACATCAGTTTTTCTACAAGTTATCAAATTTAAAAATTATACTAATGTTTAAATTTTATTATATGATCCTTTAACTATAATATCCTTTGTCTAGAAAAGGGTATGATATAGTTTGTTATTATTGATAATTACTATACTATATACTATTTATTATTATTATTATTTATAATATATTACTAATATTATTATTATAATTATTATTATTCTAGTTTATTTATTATTATTCTTTTGCCTCTGAGTGGTCTTCTTGTTGGGCCCATGGGCTCATATGGTCTAGAAATGTCTCTCCCAATCAAGCGGCCCACAAAATAAAATCTCAAAATCCTAATCTTGGCTTTATAAATTTATATACAACCTTTGCCCACCTATCTTTGCACCATTCCTTACATTCATCAAAATCCAAAATCAATTTTCACGCTAGAGGTGCCACAAAGCCATCACCACCTTTGCCATCATGATGAATAATAGAGAGGAAGGTCATAAAGGAAGAAAGAGGACACAAAAATGTGTAACAAAGGAAGAATGGTGTTTTTTATGCTATGTTGGGGGACTTCTTCTATTTTGTGATCAGGAGTAAGTTCCTTGAACTATTTTTATGAAATATATTTATATAGACACACATTGGTCTATAACTCGTGCGGTGCACGATTGTTTTAATCCTTATATACTGTAAATGATAATTTTAATATGTTGTTTCTGGGATTTGAACATCACACCGCCTAATCATAACAATAATTTTTAGGATTATATTATATGGTTATTTCATTTGAATTATCTAACGGTTGTGTATTGAGTGACCAAACTATGAATTGACCAGATAATCGACGAAATTTTTAATGTTATGTCGATGAAACTTTTAATGTTTGCACTTTAATATAATAGTATATATTTATATCATTCTCTGTGTGTGTGATGTATGATTTTGACATAGACCACTTCAAATAGGGAGGAATTATTTTTTGTTTGGGGCTGCAACATAGAAGGATTAATTAAAAAATTTGAGATTTGGGCGAGGAGATTGATTAATATCCCAAGCCCGACCCTTGTTCCCGCACTGCTCTTAGGATAGTAATAAAATGTAATATTTATATAAGATAAGGTTTAAGGGAGAACTTTTGTAAAAGGAGAACCGAGATAACAATCTTTAAAAATTATTTATAAAATCGAAAAATTGAGTAGTTTCAAATATTTACAATTCTTCCAAAAGAAACCAATCACAAACAATTTTTTTTCAAATATAAAAAAAGATCACGAGAAAACCTTATAATCTGGGAATTTTATAGATTTTAAAATTCTATTTTCGAATCACATATATTTTACAAGTTTTTTTGAATCTCGGTCAAAAATTTGGAAATTTTACATAATTCTTTTTATAAAATTTAATTACTGATTCAAATTTTGATGTTAAAAAGAAAATATAATGAAAACCAAAATGTTAATATACATTTTATTTCGTAAAAAGAGGAGAAAAATATTTAGAATCTCGTTTTAAATATCAGGTTTTTAATTTCTCTTTCTAACATTAAATCTTACTAATATATGAGAACCCACACTTATGTGATATATGAGAACTAATCTCCCCTAAACAAATTTAAATCTACTTTTAATGTAGGCTATTCATTTGAAATCTATCTTCTTCATCCCAACCATCACCACATCCTTCCTCCTCACCTCACCCCTCCAGCCTATACGTCCGGCTACACCATCCCACACCTTTGTCTACCACCTATCCCTACTGTCTTCCCACCTAAAATCATCAATGTTGATAAAAAATTACCAAAGTCAAAAAAATCACCATGGTTGTGTTAGGAGGAAACATACACATAACGAGATTCAATCTACCAATGCGGAGTACACACAAAACATGTATGACACGAAAAATCCGCGTCCCGACTTGCATTATTAATCCAAACAATTATCATTAATGCAATAGATACATAACACCTCAATGGTGTCCCCAAGCCAAACAATGCTCAACCAAACAATAATAATCAATCAAGGATGTCTAAGCCCAATACTTAAGCATCCGCTCATGAGCGATACTTAAGTCTACATCTTAGACACTCCTCTCATCAATCAAACACAATGACTATTTATATATAGCCATCACAAAACTTAGCCAAAAAGATATACATAATCCGATTATAATAATAATTGTCTACTCGTATAATTATTGCCTAATCCAATTGTGATAATAATTTCCTACCCATACAATTATTACACAATCTAATTATTATAATAATTGTATTATTACCCAATCCAATTATATCTTGTATCACCAAGCCCAACCAGTTACATTGGGTTGAAACCCAACAATCCTCCCCTTTAACCTAATACTCTAGAGTAGATTAAACAGAAACCATCAAAATATCAACGTCTCTTCGCCGATGCCTCCCCTTGAAAAAGAATTCATTCATCTCATTCTTCCAACTTTTGAGAATCACTAAAACCCGTATAGTGACCACCAAACTATCGTTCTTCATAATAGCGACATATCCATCCACAAAATCACATACATCAATCATGAATGCTCCTTTCATCATTGAGTCACCCAATCCTTGCTTTCACAATCCTTTGGCCTCTTGAAGAAGAACAACAACATTAGCCAAAATATTCTCCTGATTGATCAAGCCACTAAAAAAATTCCGATCATCTCTTTCATCTCGTGTCGAGTCTAAACGATTTGATCCAGGTTGCAAGTCGACCGTCATGCAGCACTTAACTTTTTCTCTTCCCTCGTTAGTATGCTTCTTGTCATCAAATCCATTATCGTAATCTGCCATGCCAATTGAACCTCAAACTTTCATCCAACTCAATTCACCAGGAACCTCGATTCTGATACCACTCGTTAGGAGGAAAACACACAATTTTTCGAGATTCGATCTATCAATGCAGAGTATAAGACATTTATGAGTTATGACACGTAAAACCCGCGTCCCAACTTGTATTATTAATCCAAACAATTATCAATAGTGCAATAGTTACATGATACCTTACTGGTGTCCGACGCCAAATAATGCTCAAGCATACAATCAAACAATAACAATCGATCTAGGATGTATAAGCCTAATACTTAACATCCGCTCACCATTACTTAAGTCTATATCTTAGACACTCCTCTCATCAATCAAACACAATATGACTATGTATATATAGCCATTAAGAAACCTTGCCAACAAGACATACCTAATATGATTATAATAATAGTCTACTCATACAATTATTACACAATCCAATTGTGATAATAATTTGCCTACCCATACAATTGTTTCACAATCCACCTATGATAATAATTATATACCCATACAATTATTGCCCATCCAATTATATCTTAAATCACTAAGCCCAACAATCACATTGGGTTGAAACCCAATAGGTTGAACTACTCCTACCACCGCACTACAACTACATACGTCCGACCACCCTCCGACCACTAAAATCAAAAAAATTACCACCGTCAAAAAATAATCACTGCAGTTAAACATATAAATCACTAGAAGAAAACCATCATAACCACCACACAACAAGCACATCTGTTCATTATCTTCGATCACCACCTAAAATCATCCAACATTATACTTAAATTATTATATGTAAATATAATTGCTACAATCGACCAAAAAATCACTGAATTGAATCACCAACTGTATTCAGACAATCAGGAAAAATCATCGAACTTCGAACGAAATCACCAAACATTCATATATGAGAAAAATCGAAACATAGGTCGGAAATTTGAATGGCGACAATAGTAAAGAAGACAGAGTGGTGCATTTTGAAAATAACAATTTTATAGTGAAAGAAGAGTGAGAAAAAGGAAGTTGAGTCAAGAGAATGGCGATGCAAACTGACAAAAGGATATGTGGATTAGTGATGATCGATCTAAAAATGTATTATTGAATAGGGGATAATAAATTCGACCGGAATCTGATGAAGACCGAAATTTGAAGACGAAGTATGATTCAGTGAATTTAGGAATTTTTTGGTTAAAAATAGGGAATTGAGTTATTTTCTATGATGAAATTCGTGTACAATAAACAATTATTTAACCATTAAATATAATTTTATAAGGCGGAGAACTTATATTATTGTATAACATTTTAACATTTCAGTTTTTTTTGGCAGACTACTCAATTCGAGTTTACACCAATAAATTTGAGTATTCGTTATTCAGTAGTCGAACTGAGTCGCGTGTTGATGTATATATATATATATGTGATGTGTGTGTGGAATACCTAAAATGGTAAACAAATCTGTCATCTACTATTTTTCAGAAATTGGTTTTGGTTTTTTGTTTTTAATTTACATAATCTTTTTCCCTTTCTTTTTCTTTTTGTTATTATTCTACACAGATTTTATCGATTTTTTTTTAAACTAATTGTTTCAAGTACATTCTCAACATTCATACAATTATTTTGAAAATATATAGGTAATTACATTGGTTTACATGTTGACAATTAATAAATTTTTTCTGGGTAAAGCTTAACATAAAAGAAACATTTTTCTTCAGAAATAGGACATTCAACTTGTTTAAAATTGCCAGTCAGAGTTAAATCATCGGAAACCAACTTGATTTTTCAGTACATATATAGACTATTTCCATGAACCATGATGACTATATGAAAGTTCATTTTATGTTATTAGTTCCTGTATTTTGTGTCATTAATTTCCCTAGATATTTACCATGTAATAATTTTAGTTTTAGTGCACGTTTTATCTCTTTCATTCTTGAGTAGAGCCATTCTCTAAGTAATGTTGTTCCAAAATGTTTCAGAGATTGCATAAAAAGCGTGCCACCCTAAATGTATAGGCAAGGATGATTCAGTCGTCGACTACCGGAAATTCCTGGACTTGTGGTATGTAGTAAATATTTAGTTTTTTGTTTGCAGTCTTCCTTTGCCTCATTTGAATGTGCTCAATACATGCCATATGGGTCACCGAGGAGAGTTGATCTTTGTGTTCACATATATTTTATAAAATTGTTGTTTTAGCCTTTTTAATGTTTTTGTTTTAAGAACAAATTTGTAATTTAATTCAGTGGAATATCATAACGATGTATTTTTGTCTGGAGCTCGAATGTTCATTGTCCTGTCATCAAATAATTTACTAACATATAAAACTTATGCTACTGCTTCAGATGCTCATTCTTGCTTCATATGCCACAAAGGCCAGGATTTTATTTGCGTGGGCTGTCCAAAGGCTCTTTGCAGGCACTGCATTGGGCAAGTTGAATTTGTTCAGATTAGAGGAAACAAGGGTTTATGTCATGTCTGTTTGAAGTATGGGCTACTAGTTGAAGAAAAAAGGATGGTGATTATGACAGGGTACGCTTACTTTACAGATAATAAGTAGATACACGAAATTATAGTAATATTTTCCAATTCCTTTACCTCTAAAATTTTATTGTTTGTGAACTACTATTAAATTTGAAGTATTTCAATCAGAAAGTTATTTGAAGAAAATATTTGCTGTGTCATCTTCAGAAGCAGGAAATATATATAAAATATATGTAAAAATGAAGAAGAAATTGACCATCTTGGAAGTTTCATTTCTCGCATTTGCTTCAAAGTTACCTTATTATCTCATATATATAGTATTTTCTTCAACTTAAAATTGAATATCACGACTGTCTGTTAGGTATTTCTACTTGTCCATGGTTCTTGCTTGGTTTATGGGACGGTAAATTTTTTTACCATGGAATAATTGTAGATAGTAAATATGATCACCTAATTGTTCTTAGCGTCATGTTCTTTATCGCTGGGGTGAGGTGGGGTTGGGGCGGATTAAGATCAAGTTGGAGGTGAGATGATTGATGCAGGTGGTTATTCTATGTTTTGTACTATAATGGCTATGAATTTTCTTATTACTTGTCTTACTGTTTGCATGCAGAAATTTATGGAGCACTTTGGTTTAGCTTGGAAAATTATCAGGGAGAGAGAATCCTTGACTCTGAAATATCTCCGCTCTGCGGAAGATAGAATGAAGAAAGGCGAAATTCTATATGTCTTGCTGCGACTCAGATGAGAATGATGGTGTGAAGTCAGATATATATGACAAATTCCTAAGGAAAACTTGAAAGCTCGCTGGATTCCTCCACTCCAGTACGCGTCAATAGAACCTGAGAACATGACTCTGGTCTACCTAAAGAGGGGGTTAGTTAGGAAACTTCTAAAGGGACCCAGGACCTTGTTTGATGACAAGTTAATCGGAAGTTTTGTTAAAATCAGAGCAGCTAGGAATGACCGTTTTGACCAGAACATTTTTAAGCTCTTGCAAGTCACAGGTTAGTGTTGTTATGTTGGTAGATGCATATGTCGTTCGAAGTTCGAACTTGGGTTCCATATTATTTTATAATGGTACAAAGTTAGCTTCTTAAAGACTATAGGCCGGGTCACATGCATACCGTCCTTATAGTATAAATTTAACTCTAATATTGTTGAATTATTTAATAAAATTGCAGATTTTAAAACAATTGACTTGTATACATGTAGTTTGTCTCTTATGATTGCTGGACCTTAACATGATATTAGTTACTATAAACAAAAGCAGTTCAGTTTATTCCTTCATGGATTTTCAGGCACAATATGGACTTACAATGGTGAAAATGATCCCGAGGTATTACTGCATGTTTCAGGCATGGAGAATAAAAATTAGTATCAATTTGCTCGAAAACTGCAACATAACCCAGGTAATTATATTGGTTTTAGTAAGTTTTGTCTAAGATATTATGTCTTGCTAAAAAATTCTTGATTCATGCTTACCTTTTTTTTCAATATTTAAAATTATATTTGTTTTATAAAATTTTCAAGCTTATATTTCACTGTGAGGAATTTGGAACTTTGTTGCTTCTATTTATTTACAGGAAGAGTGCAAAGATTTGAAGATACGCATACAATGTGGCCTTTTAAAACAACCTACTGTAGTAAGTACTGTCCTTAGTAGTAGTGTTATGTTATGATTTGTTATTTATTCTCTATCATCTTATTGAGTTTGACATCATCGACTATTTTATCTAGCAAAAAAAAAACATCATAGGCTATCGACTTTGTAGCATCCCTTATAACCATGGACTGTGATTGTCCTTTATAAGCATCTTTTAGTTGTCCAACATTGAGCATGTATTATATTTGACAGGATGAGCTTGAACAGAAGGCGATAATTTTGCACGAGGATATAACGAAACATGTAAGCATGTGTTTAATATTGATTGTGCTTAGTGGACCATTTTTATTTATGCATAATATCTTACATAAAGTTGATCAGTATGTTTAACCTTTCTCAATTCCTCTTACTTCTTTCTGAATCTTCTATTTAATAAATTGTTGCGCTCAATAGTTTCCCTATATTAGCTTAACTCAATCATTTGGTACATGTTTTGTTTTTACTTCAAGTGGATTGCTACAGAGCTGCAGAGGCTTAAAAATCGTTTTGATCTAGCTTGTGAAAAAGGGTGGAGAGGACAATATCCTTTATTATTAGAATAATTCCTTACATATGCTATTTATACTACAATTATTACCTCAATTGTTCACCTTCACCCATTGACCTCTGTACAATGATTGAATTTGAAAAAAAGAGAGACCTTCTCCTGAAATCTGATGAGCAGGCAAAGTTACTGAATACTGTTCCCCATGTGGTCGCTGCTGCTGAAGGGGAACTTGAACGTCTTTCTAGGAACTGTTTGAAGGCTCCAGTTACTGGCGGAAGTAGATCAGGTATAACATATACACTGAGTAATAGTAACAGTATAAATACTGATCTTAACTTTGCATGTTCCAATATGGAAAGGTTATTAATTTTGACACACCTATTGGAATATATTTAAGCATCCTTAATTTAATAGGCTACTGCTTGCATTTAGCCATTCTAAAACCTAAACTTTGACAAGTTCTATTTATACCTAAATAATGTGAATTTCAAAAAAATTTAAACTGACCCCTGTCAAGCTAGTCCCGACTTTGTGCTTGGTTAGTAGATGATACTTTTCTAATTATTTATATAGGGGTCATTTTTACGAATTTCCAAGGATTTGATTCGATCTTGTTATTCTCAGGTAAATTAGCGGAAGATAATAGGCCACCAATGGAGGAAGAAGCCGAGGCAATACTTCAAACATGAGGTCAAGGTTCAGACCCTGTGATAGTCCATAGGACCCTGAGTGTGCATTTAACCTAATATCAAACATCTCATTTATATTGAGATGCATGAAAAGTTATACTGAATTCTATTAATATTTGCTGAATTTCTCAACAAATATTAATAACACAATCATCGTATCTCCATGTCAACCTACCCGATTCTTTTTAAGATCTAAGCATTAATATTTCTATGCACATAATTTTCGACCCTTCTCCTAAAAATGCCCCAATTATTGGCACCCCTTTAAAATATTTATATTATTAGTTATACTAATATATTGTATTTTTAAATTGTTATCCATATTATGATAAATAAGTTGGCACCTTGCTCAAGGGATGCCGACTTTTGGCACCCCATCAACTTTAAATAGAGAGCCAACAAGGGTGTTGTGCCATGTCATGCCACGTGGAAGTTGGCACCCTTATTGGAGTTGCTTTAATGCTATGATTTGTGCATGTCTAAACAAATCCATATAACTAGCTCTATTTGAACCTAGTTGACATAGTATTACTGTATATCCATCGGCTTAAAATCATATCTTCTTCAATTTTTTCTGTTTACACACATTACAGAGAGCATAACATACATATACTTAAAGATATTGTAGAGTTCAATACTTAATGTGCCAATTCAACGTTACAAACCAATTACCAAAACGGAAAACTGTACTTGATATTATTATATTATATTTATGTTCTTTAAATCATTGATTATTACATAGTGCAGTTGAGATATATTATTTCAATTGGCCTTTTCCACTCATAGTTCGACGTTTATGTGCCAACTATGCATGTGTTCTGCTTATTATGACAACCATCATTTGACAAATACGTTTCAGTATGT